>NC_044986.1:123770504-123931581 GCF_008728515.1 Papio anubis
AGGTGATAACTGCAATATAAATACCTTAAACCAGATTGGTGTGTTCAATTATCTGGCACGTGTTTTATAAACCTCCATCTCTAGACATTATTAAATTATCACGTATCATGTAATCCCAGTACAAAATCTAAAAATTTCTCCTTGAATTAACTTTGTGCTCACTGATCAGTATTTTCTTCCTTGGCGCCTTCTAAGCAAAATATTTAAGTGGTTTAATAATACAATTATGTATTTTTATAATGTTTTTAAATGACCATAACATATGGGGAGAAGATTATATAATAAAATACAGATGACAGATATTTATATATTATGCAAGATCTCATTTAAATGTGTATATACAAATAAAATCACGTAATATCTTATATAATTCTTCTTAAATAGTTTCCACCTTAAATCATACTTAAAAAACCTAAAGCCATCTATTTTATGTGTTTCTCAGACAATTCCACACTTCAAATTTCTATTGTCCAAGAAAAAGTCCACACTACAAAGTCATTTTTGGAAAAAAACGTGAATTTTTTTTCATTTTTATAAGCAAATGTTGTTCTTATAAGAACATCATGTGGTACACCGGAGCAATTAATTATAGAAAACCGACTGTAATAACTTGAGAGTCAGAACATAAAAAAGTCCTACCTTATTGAGAATATTCAAATAATAAGATTTGAATATCTTTGTTTTTTGAGAATATCTTTTTATTTGAGAATATTCAAATCTTTTTATTTGAACATCTCCCAGTTATACTGACAGCTTCATTTTGTTAAACTTCACATTGCTAAAATCACCCGCTGTCAGTCATGTTTTAGGATGTACCAAATATAGGTGAAATTTCATCTATGCTTCTACAATCGTCTGACTTCAAAAACTAAACCTCATTTCAGTTACCACTGGGGTGAGAGAGAGTTTTTAAAAGTGTGAAACATTAGAGAAGAGAACAGAAGCCGATTTTAAGAATTAGGGAACTTAAAACTAGGTTTTTAACCTAAGGATAAGGACAATATCCCATCACGTACTTTTTTGACAATTGTCAGAGGAGACATTATTTTTAAGTGAATAATACACAGAGATTCAGTTGGATGCAGGCTTCCGTTTCATTAAATAAGAATAGGGCCCAAATATTTTCGTTCTCCACATTGAACTTCCAGAGATGTTTTACTCTGTTTCAGCCTCTGTTGTATTTATCATTAGAATATCTCAGCTCTTCAAACATTTTGTAAGCATCATGGTTTGAGTTATTATTAAACCAGGCTCATTATCAACATTTTCCTTTATATACCGAGGTCTGCTGTTCCATGTCCTGTGGCAGAGCCTATGGACAACCTCAATTCAGAATTCCATTTCTCATCTGTAAGAAGTTTCCATAACTTCTCTTTTGTGAAAGCAATTAATCGTCCTGTTTTTCTTTTCACATTATCTTGAAGACCATTGTACAGAATTATGCATGTTCGATACATCAGAGAATACTCAGTTTCTTCTGCTTTTACAAAAATAAAAATGTTGGTTAAATGACAAAAACTCGTACTGAGTTTTTTTTCATACAGTGACAAAATATTTCAATGATGTATGTCATGTAATGGTAACTTTTATAAATTGTACTGTAAAATATTAAATAAGATTTAGACAATTAAAATGTACTGCTCAATATTATATCAGAAATTGATCATCCATGTTTTCCCAATGAAGCTTGAAGGGTTGCCAGTGACCCAGAAGACACTGATGTTGGCTCCTAGTCACTACTTCTCTTTCCACAACAATGGAAACATACTTCTGACTTCTGTAATAATTTTTTTCTTATAGTTTTATTATCTAGGCAGGCATCCTTGAAAAATAACTTTTTTATATGTTTTCAAGCTTTATAATATAAACTCAAAGCATGTTGTTCTTTTGTGCTTGGTTTCTTTTCCAGAGCATCACATTTGTAAAACTCACCCACGCAGTGGCAAGTGAATTTCGTTTGCTCATCTCCATGACTGTTTTGTGATCCATTGTGTAAACATACCAAAGTATCCATTCAACCGTAGACGGACATTTGCATGATTTCTAATCTGTGGTTGTTAAAAATAATTCTCTTATACCCATGCTTGAATATGTCATTTGGTACTGATAAGCACAATTAATGTTTGATACAGAGTGACAGTGGCATTGACGGTTGATAGGCTACACTTATCTTTTCATTTAGCAGCTGATGAAAACCACTCTTTGACGGACTAATATCTATTTATATTCACATTAGCAGTGGATGACGGTTGCCATTGCTCCATCTCCTCAACATAACTTGTAAGCCATACAAAGACTGCTCATCTTGATAAAGAAAGAGAGAAAGGAGAAGACACATCCCTGTTCCTCCTTTCCTCCTGTCTTCGAAACTCACACTAGTTCTGTCTATTGTCTGAATCAATCTGGAAACCATTGGCAAGGCGGCTTGGGCCACGCACTTTGCTTGTGTCATCAAGGCAAACAGCAGATGAATATGATAGGAAACGGGTGACTACCTAGCAATCAGCTTTTTGTTTCTTGTGCATGTTGCAAACATCTTCTCTCCTTGTTTGACTTACCTTTTCAGCCAGTATAAAGTTACTGCTGTTTTTCGTGGATAAAAAATTTTAATATGATCACATTTCATTGCTAGTTTATGATTAGTGTTTTTTGTGACCTATTTAAAATATCTCAGTAATACAGATGTTCTCTTTCATAATCTTTGAGAGTTTTAATAATTTATCTTTTATATTTATATTCACATTATGCTTTTTAAGTTGATGGCCTATGGGAGGGTTTTGTTTTTTAAATTTTTCCTATGATACCAAGTTATGTCATATTTTGATACCAAGTTTTTGCTTTTATAAAATGAATTGAGCAAGCACAGGCAGTTTATGCAATTAGAAATGATTATGGTGATTGCTTCTTCTAGGGAAAAGCTGACATCTTACTTGCTGGTGAGTAACTAAAAGTTTTCCCACTAACATCAGGAGAAAGCCAGGATGTCCCCAATGACCACTCCTATTTGACTTTTTTTTTTTTTTTTTTTTGAGACAGAGTCTCGCTCTCACCCAGGCTGGAGTGCAGTGGCGCGATCTTGGCTCATTGCAAGTTCTGCCTCCCAGGTTCACACCACTCTCCTGCCTCAGCCTCCTGAGTAGCTGGGACTACAGGCACTTGCCACCACACCCAGCTAATTTTTTTGTATTTTAATAGAGACGGGGTTTCACCGTGTTAGTCAGGATGATCTCAATCTCCTGACCTCGTGATCCACCTACCTTGGCCTCCCAAAGTTCCTATTTGACTTCTAATTGAGTAACTGGACAATGCAATAAGAGACAAGAAAATAAAAAGTATACAATTGGGATGGAAAAAATAAAATTGCCTTTATTCTCAGATGACATGACTGTCTTTGTGGAAAGTTCAAAATAATCAACAATAAAACTGCTAGAACTAATTAGTGATTTTTGAAAGGCTGTAAGATCCAGGCTAATATACAAAAGTCAAACACTGTCTTCTATACCAGCAAATAAATAACATATGGAATTTAAAATTTAGTATCAATGCACAAACAAAAATAAATAGGTATATGTCTAACAAAACATGTCTAAAATCTAGATGAGGAAAAGTAGAAAATTTTGATGAAAGAAATTTTTTTAAAAACTCAGAAATGTAGATCTATTTTGTGTTCATAAATAGGAAGACTCAATATTGTGAAGATGTCAGTTCTTCCCAACTTGACCTATACATTCAATGCAAACCCAATTAAAATCCTAACAGGTTATTTTATGAATATCAACAAACTTATTCTAAGTTTTATTCATTGACTTTTGTTTGTTTGTTTGTTTTTTGGAGACAGAATCTTGCTCTGTCACCCAGGTTGGAGTGTAGTGATGCAATCTCGGCTCACTGCAACCTCCATCTCCCAGGTTCAAGTGATTTTTCTGCCTCAGCCTCCCAATTTCTCAGATTAGAGGTGCCTGTCACCATGCCCAGATAAACTTTTGTATTTTAGTAGAGGTGGGGTTTCACCATGTTGCCCAGGCTAGTCTCAAACTCCTGAGCTCAGAAATGTGTTGCAAACATGTCAAGTCTTCTAGCTATTTTGAAATTTAAAATGCATCATTGTTAACTATAGTCACCCTATCATGCTATCAAACATTGAAATGTATTCTTTCTACCTAATTCTATGTTTGTACCCATGAGCCTACCACACACATACTCTTCCCAGCCTCTCTTCTCAATCATTCTATTCTCTACCTCTGTGAGAAAAATTTTTTATTTTAAATGTATACTTGAAAGCAAAAGACCTAGAATACTAACATGATGCTGAAGGAAAAGACCAAAGTAGCAGACCAACATAACTTGATTTCAGGTCTTACAGTTATTAAAATGGTGCCATGTTGGTGACATAATAGAAAAATAGATTAATAGAGCAGAACAGAATGCCTAGAAATAAACCCACACAAGTAGAGTCAACTGATCCTGGTTGGCAAAGATAATCTTATCAACTAATGGTGCTGGAACAACTCAACATCCACATGTAAAAAAAAGATGCTAGACACAAACGTTACAACCCTTTATTGAATTAACTCAAAATGTGTCATAGACCTAAATATAAAACACAAGACTATAAAATGTGAAGATAACATAGGAGAAAATCTAGGCAACTTAGTTTTGAATACAACCTCCAAGTCATTATTCATGAATAAGAAATGTGTAAATATTGGTAAATCGGACTTGATTAGAGTTAAATGTTTTGCTCTGCAAAAGACACTGTTAAAAGAATCAACAACAAGCCACAGACTGGGAGATAATGTTTGCAAAAGACATATCTGATAAAGGACTGATATCCAAATTGTATTATACAAAGAACTTTTAAAGCCAACAATACCAAAACAAACAACCCAATTTAAGAAAGAGCAAAACATCTGAACAGGCATTTACATATGGAAAATGTATAGATGGAAAAAGGAATATAAAAAGATGCTCAAAATCATACCTCGTTAGTGGATTACACGTTACAACAACAATGAGCAAGCATGCCACAGCTGTTAAATGCTGAAAAAGCCAAAACACCGACACCACCAAATGCTGGGGAAGCTGTTAGGCAGAGGGACTCTCACTCGTGGTCGGTGGAAATTCAGATGATATAGCCGCTCCGGAAGACCTTTTGCCAGTTATTTTGCAAAACTAAATGTACTCTGATTTATGACCCAGCAATTGTCCTCCTTTTCATTTACCAAAAAGAGCCAAAAACTTATGTTCACACACACAAAAAAATCCCTACATTGAATGTGGATAGCAGCTTTATTCATAGTCACCGAAAACTGAAAGCAACTGAGATGTCTTTCAATAGATGTTTGGATGAACAATCGGCAATGCATCCAGGCCATAGGAAATGATTCCGCTAAAAAGACGGGAGCGATCAAACCATAAAACACACACAGGAAGGAAGAACAAGTGCATTTTGCTAAATGAAAGAAGCCAGTCTGCAAAGGCTGAATACCGTATGATCCCAGTTATACGGCATTCTGGAAAAGTCGAGACTATGGAGAAGCTAAAAAGATCCGTGGGTGCCAGGCGTTGGGAGGAGGGAGGGATGAACAGGGCATCCTAAAGCACAGGAGATTTTTAGGGAAGTAGGAACACTCTGTTTGATACTCTAATGATGGCTACAAGTCATTATAAATTGTTCAAAACACATCAAATGCATAACACTTAGAGCAAACCCTTGTGCAAAGTACAGACTTTTCATAAGAATGCATTAATATTAGCTCATTGACTTAACACATGTACCACACGAATGCAAGGTTATAATAACAGTAGGGGAGACTGTAAGGAAGGCTAATAGGGAACTGTCTTTAGTTCCAGTTCATTTTTCCATAAAACTAAAACTGCTCAAAAAATGAGGTCTATTAATTTCAAGAGGTTGGCTGAAGCATTGATATTTCCATGTTCAATCATATCAGTTAAGATGTTGAGAGCAAGAATTGACACAAATTAAAAGACAGAAATAGCAATAGGAAAGTGAGATGTAGGCTTAAACATGACCAGATTTGTATTGCAGTTTCAGGATGACACAGTACAGGAAAACAAGAAGCTTGGTCTTTTACCATAAATGTTTTACATCTGGAACAAAGAAATAAATAATAATCTCTAAAATCACCAAAAGGTATAGCGTTTCAATCATTCTGTGGTTAGATGAACTACAGAATGAACACCAGGTGTGGATGCATCTTGTTTGAACAGCTGTGCAGGAGTGAGGTACATCGGCCGGCTTTCGAGGGTCTAATCTACAATGTCCCATACTCTAGCTCATTGTCATAATCCCAGTAAAACACCAACCCTCCACCACCAAAAATAAAATAACAAATAGCACCTTATTCATAGAACATAGAGGCGTTAAAGGGTTAACCAGCAAATTAATTTATCAGTTTTAACCAGAGAAGTAATTAAACTCCAGATGAAATCTGACTCATAATTGAAAATGAGCAAGGAGCAAGCAGGATGTGAAGGAAAAATAAATTCAGTCATTAAGAGAGGAAGTTCAGAGAATAAGGCGGCATCACGTGGTGTCTTTGCCACCTACATCACGGTGGCATCCTGCAGCCGGGCGGAAACGTTTAGATGCAGCCGCACAGCACCGGGCAGGGTGAGATTGTGCTGGGGATGAGCAAGGCCACGTCCGTGGAAGGACTGGACCTCAATCTGAAATGAAATCTGAAGTTTCTGGATTTTTGACCAGGTTTTATGTATCCAGGATGATAGCATGTCATCCAACAACCTCTGCCTTCTTTTTGAGAATTCATGTCAATTTAGCAAGATAGGCATGTTCTGTGTGCACAGCACTGTAAAAAAAAAAAAAAAAAAAAATGACGTTTAAGGAACTGCAATGAGAAAAGGCAGAAATAATTATAAATTAAAATACAAAGGTAAATAAATAGGTGCCAACATGCTAAGTTCATAATATATTACTCCCCAGGCCAGAGCACAGGACCGGTCCTGGAGACCTGCTTGTTTAAACTTCCTGAATGTCACAGCATGTGAAACGTATTTTAATAAGAGCAGGTGGATGCAAACGGGGGTAGAGGTAGGTAAAGATGTTAGTGTGGCCAAGGCTGGCCTGTGAGGTTTATAGGCAGATATAACAGTGCGGAGGAAAAGGAGACCCAGAGATGCCACACAGCAACCTCCTTTGATTGAAAGAAGAGGTGATCCCTCTTTAAATCCACTGTTACTTTGTTGCAAGACTTTTCCTAATCCCAGCAAGGACCTGACTTGTCTGTCTTAATTAATTGATCTCTGATTGTATTATGATCTACTACCAAATTAGTTAGAGATGAATAGATGTCTGATGAATTATCCCACTTACACAGATGATCAGAAATATGAGACTTTTCATCCTAGAGTTTCTCCTCATCTGGAACAAACTGTGGCTGTCCTGGAGAAAGCTCTGTGATTTTTTTTCCCTGCAATGATGCCCTTGGAGCCCAGCAAAGGGACTAGTGCTCACTATGGCATGATAACTTTGACCTGCTTTTCTGAGTCTTCTGTGTGGAACTTGGCTACATTTTTAAAAGCCATTACAATATTCAAGTTTAAATTTTAAATTCACCGCCTATGGCCTTATGCTTTTCTTTAAAAAAAAGTAGGTTTAAAATAAACTTTTCCTATTAGAATACCTTCAAATTTATGTAAATATAGTAATGGTAGCACACCATATAACCCGTGCCCATTTACCCCTGTGATTAGCATCTTACATCAGTAGGGCACATATTAACATTATTATTAGCTGAAGTCTACCTTTTTTGGAATTCTGGTAGAAACTAATTTATATTCATTAGGAGTCACCCAGTCTATGGCGCAGAGACAACCATTCTTCCTGCTTTGGTTTTGTTTTGCTTTTTGCAGTCTTACTTTCTGGCACTACAGGAGACCTCAGACTCATCTTTTATATTAAATATTAATATAACCACGGCCCGTAGATTATTCAGATTCCCTTAGCTTTAAGCAATGCCCTTGTTTGTGATGCAAGATTCCCTCTCACATCACAGCCCATTTGATCAACTACAGAACAGCACTGATTGTATCTCCTCTTCCTTTAGCGCCTTCTCCCATTTCCAGGTCCCCATCCGCAGTGTGTCCCATCACCACTTCAGTAGGACTGCAATGAGCTGCCTTATTTTGTCATGGTCTGCATCCATTCCTGAAGTCACCCACCTCCTAAAGGATATTTTAACTTTGTATATAGTAAGATCCACCTGCGAGTTGTAAAGTGCTGTGAGTTTACAGGTGCATCCACGGCGACATCATCATACAGAATCGTTTACACCCCATGCTTACCGTGCTCCCCCTCTACCTCCTCCCCCTCATCCCACAAAATGACTGGCAATCACTGAACATATTACCAAGTCTGTATTTCTTCCTTTTTCATGCATTACAGCTGGTAGTATACACCAGGTAGCCTTTCCAGACTGGCTTCTTTCACGGAGCCCTGTGCATTTAAACTTTCTCCCTTTCTCCAGAGCTAGAGTGCATTCACCAAACAATCTTCCAATGTATGATTATATCATAATTTGTATTGCTTTTTTTCCAGATTCTGGTGTTCATGAATACAATGCTTATAAACATATAAGATAACTTTTTTGTGCAGGCATATATTTTAAGTCCATTCTGTAGATACTCAGGAGTTCAACTGTAAATGTGTGTGGTGACACTATGCTTGCCTTTGCCAGACTATTGCCCAAAGTGGCTGCACCATTTTGCATGCCCACCAGCATTCCTGTGGCTCCACATCCTTGCCAGCATTGGGTGTTGTCAGTGCTTGGATATTAGCCTTTCTAATAGGTGTGTAACAGTATCTAATTGTCATTTTAATTTATAATTGTCTAATTTCATTGGGCACAGTAACCTATCCTTTAATTTATCTTTTTTTTGTTTGTTTGTTTTTTTACTATTTATACACCTTTGTTGGAGAGGTGTCTGTTCAGATCTTTTATCTATTTCTTAAAGGTTTCGTTTTTTAGATTCTTTTTATTTTTGAGTTTTAAGAGTTCTTTGTGTATTTTGGATACAAGTCCATTCTCCTATAGGCTTTGCAAGTATTTTATTCCAGTCTGTGGTATGTCTTTTTATTCTCTTAACAGTACCTTTCACAGAATAGAATTTAAGTTTTAGGACTCTAACTTAACAGCGTTTTGTTCTATGAATTATGCTTTTATGTAAGTTATCAAATTTGTGGGCATAGATTGGTTAACACCATTTCTTTATTCTTCTTTTAATGCCCATGAGATCAGCAGTGATCAATCTTCCTTTATTTCTGATTTTGATTATTTATGTAATCTCAATTTTTATTAGTGTGACTAGAAGTTATCAACTTTTTCCAAATAAATAATAAAAATAGGACAAAAATAAGTAGAATTGATTTTCTTCATGATAATTTTTAAATGGTGTTGACTTTTGTTTTCACTTTTACTAGAGATTTTCTTCTGCATGTTTATGTTTACATTGCTTCACTTTCTCTAGTTTCTTAAGGTAGATGCTTTTATTCTTGATTCTTTTAACTTTTTTTCCCTAGCATGTGCACTTAATGCTATAAACTTCATTTCAAACTTGAATTTCATTGCATTCGACAAATTTTGACAGTCTTTTAATTTTTTATTCAAATACATATAAATTTCTTTTGAGAGTTCTTCTTAGGTTCACATATTATTTAGTGGCATCTAGCTTACTCTCCAAACATTGTGGAATTTCTTGCTATTGTTCTGTTATTGATTTCTAAATTAACTTCATTGTGGTCTCAGAGGATACTTTGTATTTTTTTTTTTCTTTTAAATGTGTTAGGTTGTCTTGTACGGCCCAGAATGCAGTCTCTCTTGGTGAACACTTTCTGTGAGCTTGAGCAGTGTATTCTAATAATGTTGGATAAAGGAAATCCGAAAATGTAAATTAATTCCAGTATTGGTGGTGCTTTTCATGTCTAATACGTCCTGCAGTCCTCTGTATACACGTCGCCAGATTTCAGAGTGAGTTTTCTCTGCAACCTCAATTTTCTGAAGCGCTTAAAAAAATTATTAATTTTGTTCTTCCTACATTTTTGTTGTTGTTGTAAGGGTAGGAATGACAACTTCCTTGACATTCACACGTGAGAGCTGAAGATGGAAGCCTATCACTTTTCTTCTTTCCTAAGTCTTTATATTTAAAATGGATTTCTTACAGAAGACAAAGGTTGAGATTTTGTTTCTTTTTCTTCTCTGCTCTGCCAATTACCTTTTTTAACTGGTGCATATGAATTGTTCACATTTAAAGTTATTGCTAACATAGTTAGGTTACTATTTACCATATTTGTGGATTTTTTATTTGTTGCATTTGCTCTGTTTCTTTCTTCTACCTTCTTCCATTTTAATTGGCCATTTTATATTATGATATTTCATCTCCATCTTATTCTTTATAGGCAAAATATAGTGAGCATCTCTCTGGGTTCTTAGTTGTTGTTGTTGTTGTTGTTTTTTTTTTGGAACGGTGTGAGTTTTAATTAGTTTTGTTTACAAATTATCTCTAGCATAAATGACAATTTTGCCATTATACTGTGACATTTTGGTCCCGTCTTCATAAACAGAAACACTGGAATAAAGAGAGGAGGAGTGCAAGGGAAAAGAGAGACATGGAAAAGGGAAGGAAGGATAGGCTGGGGCTGGAAGGAAGGAAGGAAGGAAGGGCTGGGCTGGGGCTGAAGGGAAACAAAGAAAGAAGAAAGAGAGGGAAAAGAAAAAGAAAGAAAGAAAGAAAGAAAAGAAAGAAAAGAAAAGAAAAAGAAAGAAAAGAAAAGAAAAAGAAAAGAAAGAAAAAGAGCAGAAAGAAAGGGAAGGAAGGAAGGAAGGAAGGGAAGGGAAGGGAAGGAAGGAAGGAAGGAAGGAAGGTAGTCAACATGTACAGAACTGCCCTAGCTTTAACATAAAAGGTATATGCTCTTTTGTGTTTGTGAAATTTAAAAAGAAGAGAAAAAATAAACGGAATAGGATCATAATAAAGAATTCAGGTAAAAGAATGTAAATTAATTAGTACCTGGTATACGGTAAATTCTCAATTTAAGATTAATACAAATCTAATTTTATTATTTCTATTAATGAACAAGTAAATAAAGGATTTGTAATTTTTATTACTCACTTTCAGGAAAAACATTTTGAACCCTAACTTTAAAAATATACATGTCTACTCTTTAACGCACTGAGAAAGACACAACATCACTTTTGCCAAAAAAAATACATGACCTCAATCGAATAACAAGGATGCTTCAAGCAAACACAAATTGAAGGATGCTCTACAAGGCGTCCAGCCTGTTCTCTTACAAAATGCCATGCTCAGGACGGAGGAAAACAGAATGTGAACTGTCCAGATTGCAGGAGACTGAGATGTGTCATGGAAACTACATGCAACGTGTGGCCTGGGGCTGGCCATTGACGTGCTTTTATTTCCTATAAAAAAAAAACCTGTTATTATAGCAATTGACAAAAACTAGTTAAGGTCTATAGATTAGATGGTAGTATTATATTAATGTTAATTTCCTGATTTAGCTCACTGTACCGTGGTAATATCGTTGTTCTTAGGAAGTAGTAGTAACTGGTATAAAATATTAGTATTTAGGGATAAAGGGGCATGGGACTGCAACTGACATTTAAATGGTTCACAAACATGATAATATGAATATATAGGAAATGGTTAAGCCATGTGGTAAGTAGAAACAGTAACAATCACAGGGGCTGGGTAAAAGTAGATGGAAGTTCTTTTATATTATTTTCTAAACTTTATATAACTCTAAAATGATTTGAAAATACAGTCATATAAAAATATGCCGTAGCTCTGATGTGTTACAAATTCAAAAATAAGTGAACTTTACATTAATTACAGATCTCAGGAAGGTGCCAGGATATGTAGTTCTTTATGTTCTGTATCAGATTTTTACCTTTGATAAAAATAATGTACACCTGTGAGTTTTTGAACATTTAATCTTTGTTTAAAAAGAGCATTTTATATGGCTCATTTTTAATGTAAATATTCTCTAAATTTTTCTGCTAAATTTGTTTATGAGGTCATGGTTTCTTATTTACAAAAAGTCATGAATTCTATTCTAGTTCATAAACTAGATTAAAATAGATTGTCTTTTCTGATAACACAATTTTTGTTTGTAACATACAATGATATTCTTTAATTTTGCACTTAGATCACTTTTTTTTTTTTACTTGGCTTTGACTTACACACTGGTACTCAGATCCTAGTTCCTTGTTTGGCTTCTGGTCATGTCTTTCTTTCTTTGACCAAAACTCTTCTAGATCCCTATTGTGTCCATTGCACCATTTTTTCCTTGAGTGACTTTGGCTGTAAAAGGAAAAGCACATAATTAAGAGAGTATATTCTAAATTATTGTGAGCACAAAAGGGAAAATTTACTAGTTATTTGGGCAAGTTGGGAATTTAAAAAAAAAAATACATTTTTTTCCCCCTTGGATTCAGTGACCTAAAATGTTTGTTTTAGTAAGATGGGTTTGAGCTTCATAAGGACAGAGCCAACTGCCTAAAGTAATTCAAGCCAAAAATTCACGGTTTGCTGACTTTCTAAATTACCTGGCTCCCTGTGCTCCTGGTCTCGGCTACTGTACACATTGGAAAGAAACAGGCTTTAGAAAGGCAATATGGGTATTATGTTAATTTCAAACAATCTGAAAATGCAATAGAAACTGCTTTGGAAATCAGATGAATCCTCTAGATAATATCAATATGTTGGCAAACACAAGCTTTTCTGCCCTACAATGAAACATTAAATGCATAAACAACAGCACTCTGGAAATGCCCTTATGTGTGGGATTTGCATTATACCTTGAGTAAGTACAACTGACGCCCATCAGTGACTTTGTACTTTATATTTGGTTATATTTGTTATTTGGAAGGACTCAGCTGTCTTCTCAAAGGGGCAAACAAGTAATTTCCAGGATAAATATGCATCTAGTTTTTGATGAAAATTATAGAGACGCTCACAGTGAAAATCTACATTACAAGCAAATTTAGGAAATAAATTTAGATTAAAAAAAAAGGAAGGAATTTGAAAGATGACTGTTTGAACCCTGGCTTTGCCACTTATCTGCCGGGTTATGCTACCTTGGATAAGTTACTTAAACTCTCTAATCTCTATGTTTCATAAATATTAAATGAAAATTTTATAACCAGATACACAAATATACATGTATGAGAAATTTAAAAATTAAAATACTTTATAACTTGGAAATGGTAGCCAAATGCTTATCAATACTATCCGACCAAGGAAAGTGCTGATCCCTGAACTCCATGCTGTTTTCGCCTTTCCAAGAAGCAGAAATAATGGTTTAAGAGTCCAATTTTCCAGCGTAACAGAATCCAGAGAGAAAAGACAGTTTGGGTTTTTATTCCACCGCTGCGTTTAAAGCGTCTTGATGAGGTGTTACCCCACTGCATGGTTTTCACTGCCTCCACCGCCGCCCTCCCAACTGATGGGAAAGCAGCAGCACTAATTAGCTGGAAAAATCATTGGCAGCCAGCTCAGAAGGTCTCTCTCCAAAACTTGGGGTTTTCGCACTCACTGTCATGCTTTGGGAACACTCCATGTATGTAGGATGACAGGAGCTTGGGAGAAGATTCCAATAAATTAATATCACAAGGCTGTTCGAAAAGAAACAAACCTCATGGCTACAGAGAACATGCAAAAGCAAAAGGAAACAAAAACAAAGCACTTTTTTTCCTTGGCTGCAGAGGATGAACTGTTCTTATCAGCCATTCTCAACTCCTGAATGGCGTTAAATGGATTTCATCAAAATGCTTTCCAGAAATAATTCTTTAAAAGCAACTCAGTATCTACAAAGTCACTCCTGTTTTTAGAAGCTTATGTTTTCTCTTTGTGTAGGTTAAATATACTTCATGACAGCCTGAGTAAAAGGTTACTGGAACAGATAAAAATTAAGTAACGGACCGGAAAGAGACTGTGTTTGTGGCGATGTGAAGAGTGTGTCTTATTTCGCAAGGACAACCGTCGCTGTGTAGAGAGCAGCTATTTTAATGTAGAAATGGTGGCTAGTACAGAAAAATCTTTCAAATTTTCCAACATAAAAACATTAATTTGCAGTTGAATTCCTGGTGCTTATATGTTAGAAACTAATTTTTTAAACCACCTTGCAATAGCAGCAGCATTTAAAACCAAAATATTTTAATAAAGCTATTATTTGCAATAGTTACATGAAAATATAGAACTTACAGGATTACATTTGAAAAATATGCTGAAGACTATATGTTGAAAATTATAAAACTTTCATAAACAGCACTTAAAATGAAATACATGAAGTTTTATATACTATATTCATGGATATAAAATCCTAATTTCTTAAAGTTTTCATGTCTTCCCCTAATCAGCATGTAGATATAATCATTCTAATTCTAAATTATTTAAATCCAATGTATATGCATATGTATCATGATCTGTGTACATATGTTGTGTGAAATTTCACAAATCAATTTTTAAATTTATATTGAAAGTTAAAAAGTCAAGAATAGAAACATTCCTCCAAAGAAGAGAAGTAAAACAAATTGCTTTGAAATTATTATTCTTTAAGAGAGCACTGTATTGGAGGCATATGAATAAACAAAAATTATAACATAGAAAGCACAGAAATATATCTGAAACTTTGATATATAACAGTGATGACATGATAGATTGCTGAAGAAGGAAACTGTTGAAAAATAGAGGTGAAAAAATAATTATTCATGTTAAAAAAGTGAAAACGTGATTCTTACCCTACATCATATATTTACATTTAAACCAGTAAAGTAATTTAAATGTTGAAAGCAAAACCAAAATTTTACAGAGAAAAAAGTAACATACATATGCATATATATGTACATTTTATTAATGTTTTTAAGTTCGATATTAAAATATTTATTTCAGTACAAATGGGTAAATAATAGAGATCAATAAATATGAATCAATTCTAATTAAGATTTTCTATTCATAAAAGTACACAATAAGAATATAAAAAGCACTCCACACACCACAAAACAAAGAAGACAGGAAGACAAGAAGCCATTTGTCATACGTATAACTCCCAAAGGCCTGGCGTAAATAATACAGAAAAACTCTGAAATTTAGTAAGAAAAATAAAAACCAAAGAGAACAATGGTCAAACACATGAATAGATATTTCACAAAGAAATATGTATAGCTAATAGGCATAAAAAGAGACGCTTACAATCATTTACGCAGAGAGATAAAAATATAAATTTATGCCTGTTACATTGGCAAAAGTAACAAATATGATAATACTCAGCTATACCAAATATTTTAGTCAATCAGGTCTTAGGCACAATCTCAGTGATAATAAACTTTGTGAAAGCAGTTTGTGATAAAATGTGACATTATTTTGTGAAGTTAATTATGTGTAGATTATGTAGCTAGTTTACCCCATTCCTTGATTTATATCTAGGACAAACATCCAGGCGAACATTTAGAGTGGTTGTCTTTATCGTTCAAAAAGTTGAAAAACAGTTGGGCATGGTGGTTCACGCCTGTAATCTCAGCACTTTGGGAAACTGAGGTGGGTGGATCACCTGAGGTTGGGAGTTCGAGACCAGCATGACCAACATGGAGAAACCCCGGCTCTACCAAAAATACAAAATTAACTGGGCATGGTGGTGCATGCCTGTAATCCTAGCTGCTTGGGAGGCTGAGGCAGGAGAATCGCTTGAACCCAGGAGGTGGATGTTGCAGTGAGCCGAGATAGCGCCATTGTACTCCAGCCTGGACAACAAGAGTGAAACTCTGTCTCAAAAAAAAAAAAAAAAAAAAGTTGAAAAACTTCCTTTGACAGAATAATGGATAAATAAAACATAATATAATCAAATCATGAAATATTATAGAGCAGTTAAGATGAATAACTCACAGCTCCACGAAAAAATTTGTATAACCCTTATTAGTACAATGCTGAATATAAAAGCAAATTTTAACAGATAGTATACAGTATGATATCCTCTTTATAGTTCAAACCTTGTACAAATTAGCAGCATGTCTTAATAAGTTAATATCCAAAGTATTTAAGGAGCTCAGAAAACTGAATAGAAAGAAATCAAATACCCAATTAGAAAATGAGCAAAGGACCAGAATAGACATTTGTCAAAAGAAGAGTGTTGGGATTTCAATGGGTGTACCCTTCAAAAATCAAGTTAAAACTTAATCCTCATGCTGGTGTTGGGGAAACGTTGTCCTTCTGGGAATGATTAAGTTCCTCTACCTTCTGCCATGTGAGGGCACAGGGTTCCTTCCCCCTGGAAGACACAACAACGAGGCACTGTCTAGAAGCAGACGGCAGCCCTCACCTGACACTGAACCTGCAAGTTCCTTGCTCTTGGACTTCCCAGCCTTCCGAGTTGCCAACAATCAATTTCTGCTCTTTACAAATCACCCAGTCTGAAGTGTTTTGTTACAGCAGCAAAAATGGATGAAAACAAAGACATGGAAGTAGCCAGCAGGTCTATGAAAAAATGTCAACAGCACTAATCGTCAGGAAAACACAAACCAAAACCACAATGAAACATCTGCTCACCCCTGTTCAAACGGCTATTATCACAAATGGAGAAGAGATAAGAAGTTTTAGTAAGAATGTGGAGAAAAGAGAACCTTTTTATGTAATTTGTGAGAATATAAATTAGTACAGTCATTATAAAGACAGTACGGAAGTTTCTCAAAAAATTAAAAAATAGAAATACCATATGAGCCATCAACCCCCAATTGGGTGTATATCCCAAGAAAATGAAATTAGCAAGTTGAAGAAATGTTTTAATCCCTATGTGTATTGCAGCCATATCTCATGATAACCAAGATATAGAATAACCTGAGTCATAAATATATACACGTTTTATTTGTTAATTAAAAATCGATAAATCATTTTTAAAATTGCAATTAAAGCTATAAAAGAAATAAGCAAACAAATACAAATAAATGCACTCTAGCAATGCCATACTCTGCAATAAAAAGGAAGAAACAACTGATACTGAAATTATGGGTGGTTAAGAGACGGCTTTTTGAAATAGAAGAAATGTAAATGTTGATCTGAAAGATGAGAAAGTATAATTATATAAAGAAAGAGCATTCTAAATTTAAACACACACTCACACACATGTGCACACACACACACACCACACACAGTTGGGCATATTGAGGAGCTGAAGAAAAACCACTGCAAACAGAATTACCATGGCGTAAGGAAACTTGCTTCTGCGGGAATCAACTCTAGTATGTCTAGTTGCCTTCCCTTCTTTGGTGGACAACACTGCCTTCTCTTTTATTTTTATTATATATATTTATATATTTTATTTTTATTATATATATAATAAAAATAGAGACAGAGTCTTGCTCTGTGATCCAGGCTGGAGTGTAGCAGCGCGATCTCAGCTCACTGCAACCTCTGCCTCCCAAGTTCAAGCGATGTCTTCTGCCTCAGCCTCCCAAGTAGCTGGGACTACAGGCGCCGCCACCACGCCTGGCTACTTTTTGTATTTTTAGTAGAGACAGGGTTTCACCATGTTGGCCAGACTGGTCTCAAACTCCTAACCTCAAGTAATCCACCTGTCTCAGCCTCCCAAAGGGCCGGGATTACAGGTGTGAGCCACCACGCTCAGTCCTGCCTCCTCTTTTAGATGAAGATGTCAGATCGGATATACCTTGAGTTAATTCTCAGTTTCTATTTCTATGTGTAGGGAGATTGTGAAGGTCGTTGAGGACTATTAATCCAATATGTCTCAGACATTAATACAGCACTATTGCAGTGATGTGGGAGGGAGACTAGGAAAGGTATCCGTAATACGGGGAAGCCTGAAGTAGGAACCCGTCCATCATCTGCTTACCTCCCATGGGGTGAGGCTACAGGCAGTGGGCGCATATGAAACCTGGGGAAGCCCTTGGGGCTGTGGCCCAGCGTCGGTGAGAATGGCCTGCCATATGCCCTGAAACAGTCACTGGCAATTTCTTGAGAGCTCTGATGGCTCAGCCTCTAGTAGAAATATAAATGCTCCTGAAGTCTCACCACGTCCTGTGCTCTCACCGCATGGGTGATCACCTCTTCGTGTCATCCTCTCCCTGAGCCTGGGAGTAACCTGTGACTTGTTTTTCATCTACAGGGTACGGCAAAGGCGATGGGCATTCCTTCCATGGCGACAGTATTCTGTGCAGCCTCCATCACCCGCTGACTTACTCTAAAGTTTTGTTGTCCTCTTTGGCTTTGAAGAAGCACATAGCCATGAGTTCTACAACTCTAAGGAAATGAATTCTGCCAAGCAGTTGAGTGAACTCAGTAGGGGACCCTCCCCTGTGGAAGCCTCCAGGTGACAAACCAGTCTCCCTCACCTCGATTGCAGCCTTGCAGAGACCTGACTCTGCCGTGTCAGGGTTCCTGACAGAGAAACTATGGAATAGTAAATCTGTGTTGTTCCAAGCAACTGTGTTTGTGGTCATCTGTTACACAGCGTAGGACACTAACACAGTATCTGTAGTGTTGTCAGAGTGAATAATGCCGTCCACTGTTTCTTGCTTGGCCCTGGTGGATGCACATGGCCCAAGGCGAGCCACAGCTAAGAGACACTATTTTGTTTCTAATGAGTTTTCTGTATTCCTCGGAGAGAAGTAAAGTGCTGTTCTGATTAATTTTTGCCTGCGAGTTTGGGCTTGACATAAAGGACCTCTAGGAAGTCACTGGTGCAATCAACTCATGCAAAATGGTGGCAAAAACACACGAGATTAACAGCTCATCTCCTCCAAGGATGCTATCAGAGAAAACAGCTGTAAACATGGCATAAATTCAATTCAAGTTAAGCACTGCAATCTCGTTGAGGCTATTGATCTTGTCCCTAATAAATTAGTGGGTGAATGCCTGGCTGGGCAGAACAAAGGTTGCTGAAAATTCCTTACCTGTAAACACTCTGGAATGATTCCCAACCTTGCCTCTTTCCCCCTGCATTTATAAAATAGAGATTAGGAAATAATTCCTGGTTATTCACCTTTCATGTTAAAAGAAAGTGGTGTTCTGCACCAATTAATGCATGGTGTATAGGGTCCCCTATGGTGTGCACACTGCTTGAAGAAAGCACAGATTAAAACAAAGGCAAGATTAAATGAAGGAACGAGCAGGTTTCTTTTTGAGAAACTGAAGTGTGGGCGTGTTTAAGTACTTCCAGGCAGGGACAAGATTTTTTTCTAAAGCTATGTTTTGTTGGTTTATTTATTATAAAAATAAATTTGGTAAACTATCATCCATAAAATGACCTGGTAAGTAAAAGAAATAATAATAATAATACCTCCATGTATATCGTAGACTCTCCAAAAAATGGGTAAATGCTGCAGTAAATAAAAGAACAATATATAAAGTTAGACATACAGCGGTACTTACTCTCCAAATGTGGCCTTCAGCAATTTATTGACTACTGAAAAAAACATATGACAGCATGAAGCCAGCAAGCGGCAGATAATAGACTATCTTGAAAGACGATCCTTTTATTCCTTACACAGTGGTGGGTGATAAATGGCTGTAATGCTGGTGCTTCTTATTTTCTTCTCTCTTCCCCCAAAGCATATCACAGATCAGAGACTAATAGCCCCCCAGGAGAAGGTGTCTCGACACAGCCCCTTCCATCTGTGATAACTGTGGTTATCAAACATCTGTCTGTAACTTGCAATAGGGACAGGCTGATAGCTTGTCATTTGTCTACCAAAACACTTGGTATTTTCAGCTATAAAACAGGAGAAAGTAACATAATGTAATTTATTTGTGTAAATGGAAGAGGTTTTATGATCCCAAAGCCAGAGTTTAGCTTAGAGGCCTTCACAGTTTAACCATTTCTCTTAATACATACCCCAAACAATGACGTCTGTCATAAAGATTTCCCACAGTGAATAGCAAGCTTATCTCTAAACTACCTAATAGCAAGGCTTATTTCAATCTCATGCTTTAGAAAAATTAGAATTAAAGAAGCAAACAAACAGAGAAACTCCATCAATTTCACAATGACATGGAACCACATGAAAGTTCTAGTGTCTAATATGTGTCAGCATTTAATTCAAGCAAGGCTTAATGTCTCTTTGAGGCAATTGCCTAAGAGTTTTAATCAGCCTGCACCAGGCTGCCTGGCTGGCAATGAGCACAGCAATGCAATAAAGAGCATGTCAGTGGGCGTGGTCCTCATCTCCTGGGAGGCTCTGTTCTTGCTCTTTTCTGCAGGCCAGGACTGATGGTGGGAGGTTCAGTTTCAAGACCCACCAGAAACACAGGGGCAGGCTGTGATTGAAACAAGCCTGTAATCCCAGCACTTTGGGAGGCCGAGATGGGTGGATCACGAGGTCAGGAGATCAAGACCATCTGGCTAACATGGGTGAAACCCTGTCTCTACTAAAAAATGAAACTATCCAGACTGGAGTGGCGTTGCACCATAGTCCTGGCTACTCAGGAGCTGAGGCAGGAGAATGGAGGCTGAGGCAGGAGAATGAATTATGTAAACCGGGAGGCCCGAGGCTTGCAGTCAGCTGAGATCAGCCACTGCACCCCAACCTGGGTAGAGCAAAGAGAGACTCTGTCTCAAAAAAAAAAAAAAAAAAAAAAGACCTGGCTTACAAAGATCAGTAGGGATACTAGAACCTCGAAATAGCAGAGGCCACATGGCAATGCTCAACTGTGACAAGCAGGAGGTAGTGAATTGTCATAACGGCTGGAAAGGCTGGAGTGGTGGCCACAGGGCTTTGACCCACAGGGAGTTATGAAGATTGTCCATAAAATACAGTGTCTCTGCTCACAGACACCTAGGGTCACTTCCCAATCGGCTCAATAAGAATAAAGACAGGAGGGATGGTAAATAAAACACAGGAGGATGGTCAGGGATGGTCAGGAGGCAGAGGGCAAGCACCTTTTAAGTGGACTCAGTTTTCAGATGCAGACCCTACTGCTTGAAGGAGAGCTGAAGTTCTTGCAGCTCCAAGGAAGGTGTCCAGCCTAATGATTCTCCAGGCCTTCCAGTATCTTTACTTGGGAGACTACACACTGGGGAAAAATGCATTTTGAGACCTGTTTGATGCAAAGTTCTTGTTGTCATTGGTACCTTAAGAGCTAAGGTGACATGAAAGCCGCCTCATAGAGTAGGCACGAGGTGAGGTCGGATGATAAATGGAGTTCTGATGCAAGCGTGGCTCAACACGGTTCCCACTGGCCACATCCACCTTATGGTTATTTTCACTGCCCTCAAATATCTCCGGTTGTTGAAGCAAATTCCATATTTGTTCCTTGACTTGTGGAGTGATGACTATTGTACTTAAGAAGACCAAGTGAAAGCCTCAAATACTTTCTTGCCCTTGTCTAAATGAGGCATCAAAAATGGTACTACATCCCAGCTGGGGAAAGGCAAAAATTACTGCCACTATGAAGGACCTAAGAGCTGTGGTGGGGTGGTCCTCGATCTATCTCCATTTACCCCAGCAGATGTGTCTTTCAAAGACCAGCCAGATCCCAGAGCATGACAGTGAGCTGTGATGAATGTTGCCAATCCATGCCCCAGCTGCAGCCTCCCTGCCAGATACCTCCTTGAATATGCAGTCCCTGAGCTGGTGGCTTGAGTCTTTTCCACCCATACTTCAAAAGATCAGAAAGAATGTTCATTCACTTCGAAAAACTAAAAGTGTATATTTCCCACCCAGTGTCGGGGCTGTGTTAATAGTCACAGCCTCCGTCATGATGTTGTCTACTGAGAACTGAACCAGTGTGATCCATGAAATAGCTGCGATCCACAGACTGGTCCACTGTCTCATCACCACCACGCCTTGCTGAGGGATGAGATTTTTTAAAAGTGGCTGGTGCACTGGGGCCCTTGAGAAGAGCTCCAGCAAGGACCAGGACACAGTGAAAGTGTTATTTGTGGGCCATGCCAGGTTATATCTACACAATAAGGACACGTGATGGCATGTTGAATCTCCCACTAGCAAGGAAGAAGTATAGCAAGTGGTAGCTGCGTATTCCAGATAAACTAGTGAGACAGTGGGAGGTGGGAGCTGAGGGCGAGGGTGCCAGGCATGGAGATTAGAGAAGGAAGATGAGGAGCAATCCACTCACTCAGGTCAACACTGACCTTTGGGAAAACAGGTCTCCCAGAACCTAAAGGACATTTCCAAGCTTTTATTCGGCCGGGCGCAATGGCTCACACCTGTAATCCCAGAACTTCAAGAGGCTGAGGTGGGTGGATCACCTGAGGTCATGAGTTCGAGACCAGCCTGACCAATATGGTGAAACCCCATCTCTATTGAAACTACAAAAATTAGCCGGGCATGGTGGTGGGTGCCTGTAGTCCCAACTACTCAGGAGGCTGAGACAGGAGAATCACTTGAACCAGGGAGGCGGAGGTTGCAGTGAGCTGAGATTGCACTGCTGCAGTCCAACCTGGATGACAGAGCAACACTCCGTCTCATAAAATAAAACAAAGTAAAATAAAATAAAATAAAATAAAATAAAGGAGTGGATTGTTCTGTAGTAAGTGGTGTGCTGCAGTGACACACACTCAGGGCCGCGATGCAGGGAATGCTTCCAGAAGACAGCGTGTGTCTCTGATTCATCTTCAGAGAGGGCCTTGGCTGAGCAGCCTCATCGCAGTTCACGCACTGTTCCCACGGTGGCTCAGAGCTAAGTGACTGAACGGTGTGGGGTATGGAAAGAGTGTTCCTCTCTCACCTCAACTTGGAAAAACCCTGGGTGCTTCTGTCGTTCTCAGAACTTCCATTAAATTGGCCGAGGCTCCCACTGACAGTGTGTGACAGGTCAACTACCCATCTTCCTAGTCTCATTTCTTTTCCTTCCTTTTCCTCTTTTTGACAATGCACTTTGTTTCAGTTATTGCATAAAGTACTGGTGGTATCATTTATTTATTTTAATTCTGTTTTTAAACTTTTAACATTTTTTTTTTTTTCTGTTGCCCAGGCTGGAGTGCGATGCTGCGATCTCGGCTCACTGCAACATTCGCCTCCTTCACTAAGTGGGGGTCGCAGCCTTGCTGTGCTCCTCACATAGGAGGGGCGCTTCTCCCCCACGACCTCTGAGTTTTCTGCCTCTGGAGTTTTGTTTATCCCAGGAAGTCTCAGCCACCGCTTTTGTTCTGATCTATTTTTCCTTATAGCTGTCACCTCTAATGTCTTATCTATGGCGTTTCTCTGCCTTTTGTCTGACTCCTTCCACGGGAATATGGGCCCTAGGAGGAAGGACGTGGCCTGCTGTGTTCACTGTTTTATCGTCAGCACCGGCGGTGGGCCCTGATGCATCTCAGGTGCTTTTCTTTGACTCTTCATGAGCACGTTAAACTGGAAGATGGAATGAAGCCGTACATAACTATTTAGCCTCCATCTGAACCCCGCAGTGAGGGACTGGGTATTGCCAAGTGCAGGGACATCAACCGAGCTTATGAAAAATGCCAAACTCTTACTCAGAAGCAGCATCCACATGGAAAGAAGGAGGATATGGTGAGTACGTGCACAGACGCTGGAGAAACGCTGCCTGTGTGCAAACCCCGGGCCCCTCCAACTGGCCTTGTGACATGGAGCAGGCCTTTTAACTGCTCATGACTTAGTTTCCAATTCTATGTAAGATGGGAAAATTATCATATTTACTTTTGGAGGTTATTATTAACATATATATGATCACTTATTATGCAATGTTTGCACAACTGTATTATAATAGTGTATTATAATAGTGTTTATTACCTATATTATTATGAGCATGTATTATATATGATTATGGGCACACATAATAATTATACAATTATTACACAGGCATATACTATAATTTTATATATTACCTATATTATGAGCATATACATGGCATATTATTATAAGCATACATATAATTATACAATTACACAGGTATTATAATATAATCTATTACTTATATTATTATGAGCATATATGACATATTATTATTAAGCATATATAATAATTATACAATTATTACACACGTATTATATTATGTTACCTACATTATTATGAATATATATGTGACATATTATGAATATACATATGATAATATACAATTATTACACAGGTATTATACTATATATTGCCTATATGATTATGAGCATATATATGACATGATCAGCATATGGTGATAATTATACACTTATTACACAGGTATCTTATTATAATATTACATATTACCTATATTACTATGAGCATACATATTACACATTTTTATGAGCATATATAATTATACAATTATTACACAAGTTTTATAGTATATTATATATATAATTATGAGCATATAAATGCACAACTCAGCCCCTTTGTAAGAGGACAATCCATGAGTGGGTCTGAGATTTCACGATCCCTCCCAGCCTCGGCAATTGAACACATGCCATTCTTGGTCATTTTTGATTCATCAGGTTGTTGACAATATGTGAATATATTTATTTTCTGAACCCTCTTCTTTACCTCTCCTGCCCATTTTGTTAGCATTCCTATGAAAGATCTGAGTTCTGGGCTGTCATCGAGGGCTGGGAGTCGGTGTTCACCTTGATTTTTTAGGCCTCAACACATTTGCACCAGGCCCACCTCACCTTGCATTTGGCATTCTCATGCTCTCCATGTTCTTATCTGGTCTCTGTTCTCACATTCTTAAATCGTCTCTGTTTGATCTTCTGTATCCCATCTGGGGTGTCACCTCCCCCAGGAAGGCTTTCTAAGGCCCAGATTGACATGGTGTGTCACCCACCTGTTTCCATAGCATGCTGTTCCTACCACTATTGTGCCTCGGGCTTGTGGCTATTTCAGCTGACAGTGCAACTGGTCAACAAGCTCCTATGGAGGCCGACTTCACATCTCTGCTTTCTTTGATTAAGCGTTCAAAACAATGCCTGACACATTGAGAGAATACAAAGGCACCTTATGCTTGTTTAAAAATTAAATAGATGACTCACACAGAGAGACACAAAATTTTAGTGGAACTTTGCTCTGTAAACTGCACGTCTAGGAGCTGGCCTCAACTTTCTTATTCTAAATTTTCACATATATTTATTTATACATGAGATTAATCTAGGCTGACAGTTCAGCTCTTTGATAAACTGGTCACGCTTCTGCCTTGATGAGTCTTCTGCTGCCTTCGGTGTGTTAATGTCACTGACTGAGGAAGAGTGCACCAGCCCACAGTCATGCTCATTTCCTCTCTGCCTGGGCAAGGTGGTGCCTATTCCAGAGTCCAACACTCAGGTCTACTGCTGTACCTAATAAAAATAGCTTTTCTCCAGTCTAGGAATAACCAAAGAGAGTTCATTCCAAGAGTTAACCTTTACTACCTTTGTAAAAGTTTTCATTTCTCGTTTGTTTGACAGGGAATTAGTTTAGGTTCAGATTAAAATTTAGCCTACACGGATACTTACAATGGAAAGAAAAAAGAAAACAGAGCGATATGATGAAGACCAGACTTTTGTCCTTCAAAAACTATTCTAAGAGGACTCCAGTTCTCAGAAAAGGATGTTCTTTCTGACATCAATTGGCAGGCAAATTCTGATTTGGAAACTGAGCAGTGCTATCATTTTATCAATCACTGTTCCAGTTATTACCATTGTTTGGGTGCATTCTTGCGAGAACAATAGTCGAGCTCTTTATGGAACACTGCATTCCACTAATGTCCCCCGTACTTAATTACAAAGCATTTTGCAAATGATTATTCGATGAGATTATTCCCCCTAGAATTAGGAGCGTTTATTTTTAAGTAGTCTTCAAAGGCTTCAAGCTAATGGTTTTTGTTTGCAGTTTTAAAAACCCACATGAAGAAGGCGCATTGTGACACGTTATTAGAAAAGGCCACCTGTGAGAACAGAAAGAGTTTTATGAAAAAAAAGTGATAAGAAATATAAATTCAAGTCTTAGCTCTTTCACAATCATGTTAGATTTGAGTCTTTTTTTTTTCCCCTAGAATCTTGGTTTACATGATATTTTTAAAAAGGAGAATCATACTTAGAAGAAGTTCCTAGCTGGGCAATTGTTTGGATCAGATGAAACAATATGTAAGATACTAAATAACAAAAGAGTCACTGTGCAGATGTTATAATTGCATTCCTAACACTATTGCTTTCAAAGGTCTTCTGTAACATACAACCTTTTTTCGGAGCTCTTCACTTCCATTTATTAAGTTTTGGGCTGAGTAACAATCACTTTGTCTGTCTGTTTTCCCATAACAGGTCACTTTTTGGCCAAGTGAGAGGCTTGAGGGAAAGTGTTTGTTTTGGTTATAATTAGTACGAAAGTTTCATCTTGTAAACACACTCCAGAGTGTACTAATTTCAGGCATTATCAACAATAAGCATTTTTAAAGTAACTTATTGAGTTTAATTAATGAACCTTCAATGGATAAAATAGCAATTAAATTGAACTACTAAAATTACTTTTAGAAAGGGTAATGAAAAAATGTTTATTTAAGTGTATGGTTATTATAAATGGACACTGCTCTCTAAAGATACACCATATTCCCATGAAAACCATCAAGGATACGGCAGGCCTATTTTCTTTTCTTGCACTGTGCTGATACTGTGTTTTTTAGAAACTGAATATTTGTGGCCACCCTGAGTCAAGTCTATCGGCTCCATTTTTCCTACAGTAGGTGCTCACTTTGTGCCTCTGCGTCACGTTTTGACAATTGTATTAGTCAGGGCTCCCTAGAGGGACAGGACTGATAGGATAGATGTATATACGAAAGGGAGTTTATTAAGGAGAATTGACTGACAAGATCACAAGGTGAAGTACCACAGCAGGCCGTCTGCAAGCTGAGGAGCAAGGAAGTCAGCCCAAGTTCCAAAATCTCAAAAGTAGGGAAGTTGATAGTGCAGCCTTCAGTCTGTGGTCAAAGGCCTGAGAGCCCTGGGCAAACCACTGGTGTAAGTCCAAGAGTCCAAAAGCTGAAGAACTTGGAGTCCGATGTTCCAGATCAGGAAGCACCAGCGCAGGAGAAAGATGGAGGCCAGAAGGCTCAGCCAGTCCAGTCCTTCCGTGTCCTCTGCCTGCTTTTATCCTAGCCGTGCTGGCAGCTCATTAGATGGTGCCCACCCAGATTGAGGGTGGGTCTGCCTTTCCCAGTTCACTGACTCAAAGGTTAATCTCCTTTGGCAACACCCCCACAGACACACCCAGGAATAATGCCTTGCATCCTTCTATTCAATCAAGTTGATACTCAATATTCACCATCACATCAATGATCAAAATGTTTCATTTTTTTTCTTGTTATTACATCTGTGATGACGATCTGCTATCAGTGATCTCTGATGTTACTATTGTAATTGCTGAACCTCGCCCTGGAAGACAATAAACAACGAATGTTGTGTGTGTTCTGACAGACTGTGTGTGTTCGGCTATTTCCCAGCTCGCTCCCTCCCCCAGGGCCTCACTCTTCTCTGAGACAGAACAATATTAAACTCAGGTCAATGACTAATCCTACAATGGCTTCTAAGTGTTCAAGTGAAAGGAAGAGTTGCACACGTCTTACTTTAAATCAAAAGCTGGAAACAATTAAGTTTAGTGGAGAAGTCTTGTTGAAAGCCAAGAGAGACCAAAGCTAAGCCTCTTGCACCAAACAGTTAATGAACTTGTGAATGCAAAGGAAAAGCTATTGAAGGAAATTAAAAGTGCTTTTCCAGTGAACACACAAAAACAGGTGAGAAAGTAAAACAGCCTAATTGCTGATGTGGAGAAAGTTTGAGTGGCCTGGATAGATCAGGCAAGCCACAAGATTCCCCTAAGCCAAAGCCGAACCCAGAGCAAGGCCCTGACTCTTAATCCTGTGAAGACTCAAAGGTGAGGAAGCTGGAGAATAGAAGTTTAAAGCAAGCAGAGGCTGGTTCACGGGACTGAAGGAAAGAAGTCGTCTCCATAACATAAAAGTGCAAGATAAAGTCGCAAGTGCTGATGGAGAAGCCGTAGCAAGTTATGCAGAAGGTGTAGCTGAGATCATGGATGACTACACTAACAACAGATCTTCAATGGAGATGAAACAGCTATTGGAAGAAGATGTCATCTAGCACTGCCATAGCTGGAGAAGTCAATACTGTTTTCAAAGCTTCAAAGGATGAGCGGACTCCCCTGTTAAGGGGCTAGTGCAGCTGGTGACTTTAAGTTGAGGCTGATGCTCACTTACCATTCTGAAAATCCTAGGGCCCTGAAGAATTATGTGAAATTGGCTAGGTGCAGTGGCTCATGCCTATAATCCCAGCGGAGGCAGGCGAATCACTTGAGGTCAGGAGTTTGCAACCAGCCTGATCAACAAAACGTCGTCTGTAGTAAAATTACAAAAATTAGCCAGATGTAGTGGCACATACTTGTAGTCCCAGCTACTCGGGAGGCTGAGGCTGGAGAATTGTTTGAACCTGGGAGGTGGAGGCTGCAGTGAGCTGAGATTGTGCTACTACACTCCAGCCTGGGTGACAGAGCAAGACTCCATCTGAAAAAAAAAAGAAAAAGAAAAAGAAAAGAATTATGCTAAATCTACTCTGCCCGTGCTCTATAAATGGAGCAACAAAGCCTGGATGACAGCACATCTGTTTATAGCATGGTTTACTGAATATTTTAAGCCCACTATTGAGACCTATTGCTCAAAAAGGAGAGTCCTTTAAAAATATGACCGTCTGTTGACAGTGCACCTGTTCACCCAAGAGCTCTAACGGAGATATCCAAGATGAATGTCGCTTTCATGCCTGCTAACACAACATTCCTTTTGCAGCCCAGGGATCAAAGAGTAATTTTCATTTCTGACTCTTATTATTCAAAAGATACATTTTATAAGGCTATAGTTCTATAAATAGTGATTCCCCTGATGGATCTGTATAAAGTAAATTGGAAAGCTTCTGGAAATGATTCGCCATTTTAGATGCCATGAAGAACATTTGTAATTCATGGGAAGAGGTAAAAATATCAACATTAACATGAGTTTGGAAGAAACAGGACTTTAAGGGGTTCAAGGCTTCAGTGGAGAAAGTGACTGCCCATTCAGTGGAAATAGAAGAGAAATACAATTAGAAGTAGAGCCTAAAGATGTGACTGAATTGTTGTAAACTCACGATAAAACTTGATAAAACATGATAAAAGAGATGAGGAGTTGCTTCTTATGAATAAGAAAAATTTTGTTTGTTTGTTTTTTGAGATGGAATATATTCCTGGTGAAGATGCTGTGAACAGTGTTGAAATGTCAACAAAGGATTTAAATATTGCATTAACTTGGCTAATAAAGTGGTGGCAGGAATGGAGAGGATTGACTCTACTTCTGAAAGAAGTTCTACTGTGGGTAAAATGCTATTAAATAGTGATACAGAAGCTAGAAAGAAAGTATTTAAGCAGATAGTGAGGATGAGAGTCCTCTGTAAGGTTTCCTTTCACTAAAAAGCAGCCCCCAAAAAGCAGCTGTAAAATCGGGCTGCAGACATAGACAGGCAAGCTGGAAGCCTGCCCAGGTGAATGCTGGAAGCTGTACCAGCAGAAGAGGGATACCTGGAACCAGGTATATTCAACATGGAGGTTCCCTCTTCTTTGCCTTTTCTTTGTCTCCACGTGTGCAAAAGCAGGCAACATGGCGGCGGCCTGGTAGAGACCCCATCTGCATAATGAAAGTGAGGGTGGGACGGCCAGCTTCTCCACACACTGTGCAAACGGCACACCTGGCCCAACCAAGCTCTCATCCCCTATGTAAATCAGACACCACCTCCTCAAGCTCGTCTATGAAACGCTGTGCGTTTTACCACAGAATCGGAGACCCACTCAGGAGCCTTCTCTGTCTGCAGGAGAGAGAGCTTTTCTCTTTTTCTTTTCTCTTGCCTATGAAACCTACCCTCTTAAACTCACTTCTTGTGTGTCCACATCCTTGATTTCCATGGCGTAAGACAATGAACCTCGGGTATTTACCCCAGACAATGATGCCATTTCAACAGCATCACGTGCTACAAAGAAATATTTCATGAAGAGAAGAGTTCATCAATGAGGCCAACTTCATTGTTGCCTTATTTATATATACATATTTTTTTTCTTTTTTCTTTTTTTTTTGAGACGGAGTCTTGCTCTGTAGCCCAGGCTGGAGTGCAGTGGCGCGATCTCGGCTCACTGCAAGCTCCACCACCAGGGTTCACACCATTCTCCTGCCTCAGCCTCCCAAGTAGGTGGGACTACAGGCACCCGCCACCACACCTGACTAATTTTTTTTGTATTTTTAGTAGATACGGAGTTTCACCGCGTTAGCCAGGATGGTCTCGATCTCCTGACCTCATGATCTGCCTGCCTCGGCCTCCCAAAGTGCTGGGATTACAGGTGTGAGCCACCGCACCCAGCCTATTTTAAGATATTTTCACAGTAACCACAATCTTCCGCAATCACCTCCCCGATCAGTCAGCAACTATCAACATTGAGACAAGATTCCCTCCTGGCAAGATTACAGTTATGACTTATTGAAGGCTCAGATCATTCTTAGCATTTTTTGGCAATAAATTATTTTTTGTTTAAGGTATGCACGTTGTTTTTTAGACATAACACTATTACATACTTTATAGGCTATGGTATAAGTAAATATACCTTTTATATACACTGGAAGCCAATCAATTTCATGACTCTCTTTATTGCCACGTGCATGGTGTGGAACTGATCCTGTAATATCTACAGAGTGAGCCTGTACTTACAGAACAATCTGCACAGGTTTCCACATTTCGCTTGTTGAAATGGCATTAGGATCTAATGCACTTATAATCAATTATATTTTGCATTTCATAAATTCTATTCAGTAAAAACTCATATGTTGTCAATAAAAGTTAAGGTCTTATCTTTATTAAGAGGAAAACAGAGTCATAAATTTCCTACTATCTAGGAGAAAATTATTGGCCAAGGAAACTGTAGGGCCACTATTGAAATTAAGATATAAAGCAGGCCTGGTGCAAAGCCTTATGTCTGTAATCCCAGAACTTTGGGTGGTCATGGTTGTTGGATCTCCTGAGGCCACAAGTTTAAGACGAGCCTGGGCAACAGAGAGAAACCCCGTCTTTACAAAAAAGTTTTTAAAAGTAGCCAGGCATGGTGGTGCATGCCTGTAGTCCTAGCAACTTGGGCGGCTGAGGCAGGAGGATCGCTAAACCCATGAGTTTGAGATGCTGTGAACTATGGTTGCACCACTGCACTCCAGCCTGGGTGAGGAAGCAAGGCACCAACTCAAAAATAAGAAGACGTCAAACATTTTTAATTTATTTTTATTTGTGTAAAATCTGATTGACTTTTCATCTTTTTTTCCATCAACCTACCAAGTAGTGCTTATTTGTATGTGTATCATACCTATGTCTAATTTGATAAACCAAGTCCAGCTCTTTAAATTCACATAAATTGAGAGAATTAATTTTTTTCCTGAAATTTTTAAGTGAGAGATTTTTAAATTTTAAGTGAGAGATTTTTAAATTTGTCTCCCCTTCCTCTCTTCCTTACACACATCTCACTTCACTATTAGCACAATCTGTCTGTATTAAGTAATGTATTGGCCAGGCATGGTGGCTCACTCCTGTAATCCCAGTACTTTGAAAGGCCAAGGCAGGTGGATCACTTGACGCCAGGAGTTTGAGACCAGCCTGGCCAACATAGAGAAAACTTGTCTCTACTAAAAATACAAAAAAATAGCCAGGCATTGTGGCACACACCCTCAATTCCAGCTGCTTGAGAAACTGAGGCAGGAGAATTGCTTCAACCCAGGAGACGGAGGCTACGGTGAGCTGAGATCACACAACTGCACTCCAGCCTGGACAACAGTGAGAGTCTTTCTAAAAAAGAAAGAAGAAAGAAAAGAAAAGAAAAGAAAAGAAGAAAGAAAAGAAGGAAAGAAAGAAAGAAAGAACTGACTAAAAAATAAATAAATGTATTTTTGCAGAAGCATCTGTATTGTATAGCCTGTCCAAGGATAATGAAATTCAAGAAACTTACACAGAAAAAGAGGAAATGGAGAGAAAGAAGAAAACAAACCTACCTGACCCCTCCCACTCCCAAAATAAACAGCTGAGCGGAGGTGAGAATGAAGGTCCAGTGAAGGTTAGATGATAAGAGCACACAAAGCAGGTAAAGGGGGTTTCAAGAAATGTTTGGTGGGATGAATTATGAGGAAGAACAGGTCTCCCAGCTTAACACAAGCCATCACATCGCCCGCCTCTCTTCTTCAGCAGAGGAAGTCTCTGTTCCCTGCCTTACACCGATGAATTCTCCAAACAGGGTCCTGATGTGTATTTCTCCAAAAAATCTCTCACTGAATGATATTCTCCCACTAGAGACTAAACCACCTGTGTGTGCGTGTGTGTGTGTGTGTGTGTGAGAGAGAGAGAGAGAGAGAGAGAGAGAGAGAGATGGGGGGAGGGAATTTAACCTGCATTCCCAAAGATTTTTCATTAAAAAGTAATGAAAGCTCAGGAAATTTACTAAGTGCTTAAATTGAGAAAATAAGTCTTAATGGACACAGGGAACAACCTTGTGTCAAGTCACCTGGGAGACGGTTAGTTAACCTTTACGCTAGAAAAGACTGGAAACTTTTATCGTTGACGTTGTAATAGGGTTAAGGAAATCAATCTTAATATATAAAATACTGTGCCACTGGCTGTATTTGTATCTAAAGTTTAATATTTAATACATCACATCTCAAAGATGTATTAAAGAAAGATGTATTACAGAAAGCACCTGTTGCCGTATTTGGAGACACGAGCAGGTAGCGCACAGAACTCAGGGGTAAAGCGGGGGCTGATTTAGCCTTTTTTGGAACTTAATGCTCCTGAAATGAAACCTCCAGGTTTTGCCAAGGGCACGCATGCAATGTATTTTTGTGTAAGGAAAATAAACTCACCTCAATGGATCCCAAGTATCAACTTTTGGAACAGTGGAAGAAGTAGAATAAACATGGTCTGTATAAGTTTTCTGCCTGGAGTTCTCTGTGCAAAGGGATGAGAGTGAAAGAATCCATCCCAAGCATGGATGTTACGTTTATATCCCATTGGCAGGTCCCTGCGTCTGTTTGGACTAAGTTTCTTATCTGCAGAATGAGGGCTTTATGGGTGTGATGTGGATCCATCTCTATTATTCTAAGAACATCTCTGTTATTCTAAGATCTATCTCTATTTCTTTCAAAACTGAATGAAACTGCTACTTGGAAGAATGATACTTAATAGCACAAAAGTTAATTATCTGACATTAAAATAGGTGCAAAAGCCACAAAATATATCTCTTTTGGTTTTCACTTGGCTCACTCTTTCTGCTGAGAAAAAACGATTGCAGTAAATAAAAATATCATACAATATTTAAGCCTTACATTATTGCTCATTTAAAAACCAAGGGTGCACAGTGTGCTGCTTGGGCGAGAGAAAGCCGTAGTTACATTGTCAGTATCTGATCAGATGAGAAGTGATTAGACTGAGGCAACCTCACAGTAGGTTAACATGATTGAGATAAGAAGCAGGGAGTGAGGTACTGTAAGATAAATCTCCCTTTTCTATCATATAAATAGCAATACAAAATGTTTATGAACGAGTAATGGATAGAATAAATGATACATAAAGGTAAATTCCAGGGCCGCGCATGGTGGTTCATGCCTGTAATCCCACCACTTTGGGAGGCCAAGGCGGGCTGATCATGCAGTCAAGAGATCAAGATGATCCTGGCCAACATGGTGAAACCCTGTCTCTATTAAAATACAAAAATTAGCTAGATGTGGTGGTGTGCCCCTGTAGTCCCAGTTACTCAGCAGGCTGAGGCAGAATTGCTTGAACCCGGGAGGCGGATGTTGCAGTGAGCCGAGATTGCACCGCTGCACTCCAGCCTGATGACAGAGTGAGTCTCCGTCTCAAAAAAAAAGGTAAATTCCAGAAAAGCAATGCTGAAAGAGTGAAGTAGCATTGTCTGAGGGATGACATAGGAGGGTTGGGCACTCACCTTTGTGTTATAAATGCCTTGATACCATTTACCTTTTTAAACTATGCTGTATTGATTGACTAAGGGTGCCATAAAAAAACACCAGAGACTGGGTGGCTCAAACAACACAAACGTGTTTCCTCACAGTCCTGGAGGCTGGAAGTCCCATATCAGGGTGTCGGCCAAGGCTGCTTCCTTGAGGCCTCTCTCAGTGGTTTGCAGAAGGCGTCTTCTCCCTATGTCCTCCCAAGGTCCCGCTGGGCGTGTCTGTGTCCTCAGCTCCTCTTCTTATCAGAACACCCCAAATCACACCTCAATAAAACTGACTTTAAATGTCTGTGCCTGGAAGAGTTTGGAGTGAATTTAATTTGAACTGAGCACTCTTGAAATGAATTTTAAAGACATCTCTTCTCTGGATGGTCATTCTTTCAATTACTTAGAGCAGGAAGAGAGAAAATATAGTTTCCTGGTTAACAACAAGCTCTAGGGACCCTCCCTGCTCTGAGCAGGAAGTGGGAGAGAGAGCAATGTGGAGTTTGTCCATTGGCAAACATCGCCCCCAGGAGGGAAGATGCCGTGAGGAGTTGGCGGCTGAGAAAAGCAGCTGCTCCTTGACAACGTCAGCTCCTCACAGACCCCCCCCCCCGCCCCGGCAAACGCCCTCACCCCCAACCTGAGTCCCTGTTCTTTCTCTCCGAGCGACTCACAGCAAATGGAAGGTCCCCCCACCGTGCCTCAAGCTCCCATGGCTGGGGTTGCATGGACGGCTAATCCTCGAAGCGTCCTGTGTCCTCCTCCCTGTGCCTCAAGCTCCCATGGCTGGGGTTGCAAGGATGGCTGATCCTCGAAGCATCCTTTGCACAGCTCCTGTGTTCTAACTTCACTCTTGGAACAATGACCCAAAGGATAAATTATCTGCAGCACTCAGCAGGTCGCTACCTGCATAACCCCGCATTGCCCAGTGGTATTAAAAGCATGACAGGTCTCACTGATCAAAAATGCACCTTAGCAACGTTGATGGCTGAAAGCCAGGAGCCCGCACGTGCACCACTGCTGCCTTCAGTCTGGGCAGGATGAGCTCCCGAGCAGCTGGGCTGGCTGTTCTTTCTACTAGAAAGGAACTAACCAAGGGGTCTGGGGCGACAGGATCTTACCGTCAAAGCAGAGCAAAGGTCAGAGCTTTGCCTTTTCCTAGCTTGTTCCTACTGAGTGAACTTGAACCCACCCACCAGCACTATTTAACACATGTCCAGCTGCCTAGGAGAAAGAGGATGTGTATTGTACTAACAGTTAGGGTGCAAGTCACAGTATAGGTTCATCCATGGCCACTTAGGAGGTCATTTATGAGGAATTTGCTTTTCTCGCTTATCCAGTCAACGACTTTGATTAAAAGAGTTGCAATTTTGAGTTATTTTCATCTCTGAGATCTTAACCATGAAATGGTTATACTTGGTTGCAGTTCTTTGTACTGAATTGATAAATAAGAATAAAGGCCAGGCGCGGTGGCTCACGCCTGTAATCCCAGCACTTTGGGAGGCTGAGGCGGGCAGATCATGAGGTCAGGAGATCGAGACCATCCTGGCTAACACGGTGAAAACCCGTCTCTACTAAAAATACCAAAAAAAAAAAAAAAAAAAAACTAGCCGGGCGAGATGGCGGGTGCCTGTAGTCCCAGCTACTGGGGAGGCTGAGGCAGGAGAATGGCGTGAACCTGGGAGGCGGAGTTGCAGTGGGTGGAGATCATGCCACTGCACTCCAGCCTGCGCGACAGTGCAAGACTCCATCTCACAAAGAAAAAAAAAAGAATATTTATTTGCCATTACAAAGAAATGTGCCAGCTATTTGAGACATAAAGAAAATCACTGAGTATCCTTAACTGAATTTACTTTCTAATTAGAAAAGTTCTTATAATACAAATAACAATAATACAATGTAAAACAGAACAAAACAAAACTGATAAGATAGCAATACAGACAGAAAGCCAGGAAAAATAGGGCTGTAGAGTCAGTGTGACCCTCTATTGATCCAGAGAATGAAATGATTCACAATTCCGTGACTGAGTCCTCCTCTTCCCTGGGCGTAGGCTCCGAGCCCAATGCCTTGAGCCGTGCTAATGTAACCGCCCAGTGGGTTCACCTTGCCGGCTGCCTGGACTCAGCCAATTTATCGAGACAGGGGAATTGCAATAGAGAAAGAGTAATTCATGCACGGCTGGCTGTGTGGGAAACTGGAGTTTTATTATGACTCAAATCAGACTTCTATTCGGGGATCCGAATTTTAAAGGATAATTTGGTAGATGGAGAAGGCCAGTGACTTGAGAGTGCTCACTGGTTGGGTCAGAGATAAAATAGGGAGCCGAAGCTGTTTTCTTGTGTGGAGTCAGTTCCTGGGTGGGGGCCACAAGATCAGATGAGCCAGTTTGTAGATCTGGGCGGTGCCAGCTGACCCATCAGGTGCAGGGTCTGTAAAATATCTCAAGCACTGACCTTAGGAGCACTTTGGGGAGGGTCAGAATCTTGTAGCCTCTAGCTACATGATGCCTAAACCATAATTTCTAATCTTGTGGCTAATTTGTAGGTCCTACAAAAGCAGTCTAGTCCCTAAGCAAGAAGGTTTGCTTTGGGAAAGGGCTATTATTGTCTTTGTTTTAAACTATAAACTAAGTTCCTCCCAAAGTTAGTTCAGACTATACTCAGGAAGGAACAAGCACAGCTTGGAGGTTAGAAGCAAGATGAGTCAGTTATGTTAGATCTCTTTCACTGTCTTTGTCATAATTTTGCAATGGTGGTTTCCTTAAGGGGCACACACACGCTGCCTTCCTAGGAGGGACTGGGACAATGGGGTTTCTCTAACTGGGGCTGATGCTTCCTTTAGAAACCTTGGATCAATTCTGTGGCAGGAGAAAAAAAAAAATGTCTTTTTATTTCCTCAGTTAGAAAAATGGCCACCAAAGCCACGCTTTGCCTGTGAGCAGCACAATTAGGCCTCGGGCTTTCTGACGCGTGGTAAATAAAGCCAGTGAGTTGGTCAGAGGCTGTTTCGCACGCGGCATTGGTGTCTGCTGAGTGAGCAGCAGGCCACTCTCCACCAAGGAGTCTCTGTGGGGACCACTGTCCCACTGGCAATAAGTAATAAGCACACGTATGCATGCAAAGTATCTCTTCCTAGGAATTGTGGATGGCTTTCAATCAACACACCTGTCTAGTCAACTCACTCCTGCCTTACATGTATGCACAAGAGTAAAAGGAGGTGAGCTTCAACACCACTCGCCTTGTGCACAGAGCCTGTGATGGGTCATGCCTGGGCTGGCAGGCACCTGATTCATGGTTCTAACTCCATGTAGCAGGTGGTCCACCTGGAAGCTGTGGATGTGGACGGACTCTACAGACTGTGCGTGCCTAGTCCCTCCGGAGGAGACGCACAGCACGCCGGGCACGCCCCGTCAGTCCAGACGTGAGGCACAGCACACCGGGCACGCCCCGACCATCCGGAGGAGACGCACAGCACGCCGAGCACGCCCCGTCCCTCCAGAGGAGACGCACAACACGCCGGGCACACACCGTCCAGAGGAGACGCACAGCACGCCGGGCACGCCCCGTCCGTCCAGAGGAGACGCACAGCACGCCGGGCACGCCCCGTCCAGAGGAGACGCACAGCACGCCGGGCACACCCCGTCCCTCCGGAGGAGACGCACAGCCCGCCGGGCATGGGCAAGCCTGTGTTGTTAGGTATTTATTTTTTTCTAGCTAATTTAACCAGAAATTTTGCCAAATCCTGAAAGCTTTTTTTAATTATTATTAAATGAGAATCTCTGATTCCCTGAGCCACAACACCATAAGCAAACAAACAAAACCATGGCTACTTCCAGAAGGTAGAACTGTGCTTCTTAGAGACAAGGCTTTGCTCAGTGATTCATCGTTCCCTCTGATGAATGAGGGGTGCTTCCCAATGAGCCGCAGATTTCTCTTCTTTGCCCCTTCTTCTCTCTATGCCCTGAGTTCCCTCTCCATGCCCTTGGATGCTCCACCCACTTCCTACTTTCCGGAGCTACGCTTTTCTCCAGCTAGCAGCGTCTTCTTTAAAATATAATTGACCTACCATTTTGACATATCAGATGTCAAAACTGATATAATTGACATCAGTTTTTCACTTATCTGTGATCCCGACCAATATCACAGAAGCTCAAGGGGAGAGTATACAAAGAGAGAAGAGGATCAGATTTTTTTTCCCCAGATTAAATCAAATGTTAAATATTAATCATAATATTTTAAATTCAGATTTTCAATTATTATGCATTACCTCAAATCAATGTCCAATCGATTTGTGCGAATATCACTATTTCAGATGTACAGAAGAAGAAACTAAAATATAAATATTTTAAGACATTCATTCAAGAATAACATAATTGTAAATGGCAGACCCAGAATGTAAATTCACAACTCCCAATTCTTTTTTTTTTTTTTTTGAGATGGAATCTCACTCTTGTTGCCCAGGCTGGCGTGCAGTGGCGCAATCTTGGCTCACTGCAACCTCCACCTTCTGGGTTCAAGCCATTCTCCTGCCTCAGCCTCCAGAGTAGCCACCACATCTGGCTAGTTTTGGTACTTTTAGTACTTTTAGTAAAGACGAGGTTTTACAACGTTGGTAAGGCTGGTCTCGAACTCCTGATCTCAGGTGATCCACCCACCTCGGCCTCCCAAAGTGCTAGGATTACAGGTATGAGCCACCGTGCCTGGTCCACAACTTCCAGTTCTAAGGCTTCCCTGATTGTGGCATTCTGGCAGCCGGTGTACAGGATTCACTGCCATGTGGATAAAGTCATCATATGTCACATGTAAAAATAAACGTTCAGTGACAAAATAAATGCGCATCAACCAATTAAGACACAAGTTATTCATAGAGGTGTTATATTTCCAAACTTTGGGGCAATTACAGTGTTTAGATATAGTAAGACTTAGTTTGCATTCTTAAGTAAGCACTTTGGAACTTAGCAGATGGTGTAAATTATTTTACAAAACAGAAGAAATATTTTACAACTGAATCAAAATGTGTATTTTGATACTACAGGTTTTACCAAGGAAATTAGATAATCCTGAATCTGTTTTGCTCTGCGTAGTTTTTTTAATTAAAACATTTAAATAAAGATTTTTAAATTATAAAAGTTTTAAATTTATGGCAAAGTACAGACAATACAGAGACTTCCCCTCTATTACACACTCAGCTTCCCCTATTAATAATAACTTACCTTCATGTGGTACATTTGTTCTGATGAATGGACCAAGGTTGATTTTTATTGATTAACTAAAGACTACCCTTTAATCAGATTTCCTTATTTTTTACGGGAAGTCCTTTTCCTTTCCCACAATCTCATATGCAGCACTCATTTAATCCTACATATTCCATTTAATCCACATTATATTTAATCCTCACATCTCCCTATGCTCCTCTTGGCCATGACAGTTCTCCAGACTCTTTGTTTTTGATGACCTTGTCAGTTTCGGGGAGGGAGTCCTGGTCAGGACTTTTGTGGAATATGCTTCAGTTGGGATTTATCTGAGATTATTCTCATGCCTTGATAGGATCAGGAATGCCTGGGAGCAAAACTACAAAAGTAAAGTGCCATTTTCATGAAACCATGTTGCGTGTGCATGCCATCATCATGACTTGCCATTTTTGACGTCAAACGTGAGCACCTGACTGAGACGGTACTTGTTGGGTTTCTCCTATGTAAAGTTCTTTTTTTTTTTTTTAAACTTTCCTACTGTATTCTGAGAGGAAAGGATTATGCTCAGCCCACATTTGTTAACTCCATAGGCTTTCCTTTTTCATTTTCATATTTTTGCCAAAAGGTTATATAATTGGAATCATACAGTATGTGCCCTTATCAGACTGCTTTTCATCTAGCAATATGCACTAAAGAGTCATTCATATTTTTCTGGCCAGATAACCTAATAATCCTTTTATTATTGAATAATATTCATTGCATTGATATACTACAATGTGTTTATCTATTCACTAATTTAAGAACATCTTGATTGCTTCCAGTTTATGGAGATAATGAATGAAGCTGCTAAAGATAATGATTTTCATGAACAGAAGTTTTCAAATCAGTTGGGTAAATACCTAGGAACACCGTTGCTGGATTCTAAGAGAAGACTATAGTCAGCTTTGTAACAAATTTGTGAAGCTGTCTTCTGAAGTAGCTGTAACACTTGGCAATCCCAGCTTCAGTGAACGAGAGTCCCTATTGTTCCACATGATTTCCAGCTTTAGTTATTGCTAGCTTTGAGGATTTTAGTCACCTGTACATTGTGGTATTCCATTGTTATTTTAATGTGCAATTCCCAGATGACAAATGATGTTGAACGTCTTTTCCTATGTTTATTTGCCATTAGTGTATTTTCTTCCGTGACGTGCTTGTTTAGAACATTTGCCCATTTTTTCATTGAGTTGTTTCCTTACCATTTTAAAAAAAATTTTGTATATTGTGGAATTAAGTACTTTCACAGATATAAAAGTGTTTTCAATTATTTTCCCAGTCTTTGTCTTTTTATTCTCTTAACAGTATCTTTCAAAAAACAAATATTTTTAATTTTTACTTTGATAAATTGTGCTTTTGGTATTGTATCTAAAAATGCATCACCAAATCCAACAGCACCTAATTTTTCCTCCTGTTTTCTTCTAGTAGTTTTATAATTGTTCCTTTCACATTTCCATCTACGGTCCTTTTTTTTTTTTTTTTGATACAGAATCTTGCTCTGTCACCCTGGCTGGAGTGCAGTGGGGCAATCTTGGCTCACTGCAACATCTGCCTCCCGGGTTCAAGCAATCCTCTCTCAAGTAGATGGGATTACACGTATGCACCACCATGGCTGGCTAATTTTTGTATTTTAAGTAGAGACAATGGTTTCACCATGTTGGCCAGGCTGGTCTCAGACTCCTGACTTTAAGTCATCCAACCACCTCAGGCTCCCAAAGTGTTGGGATTACAGGTGTGCGCCACTGCACCAGGCCTCAGTTTCATTTTAAGTTAATTTCTGTGGAAAGCATAAGGTCTGGGTTTAATTAAGGTCATTTTCTCCCCTTTGGGATGGCAGAATGTTCCAGGACCATTTGTTTTAAATACTGCATTTTCTCAACTAAATTGCCTGGCTCCTTTTTTGAATAATCGGTAGACTACCTTTGCTTGGCTCTACTTCTAAGTTCTCTGTTCTGTCCCATAGATCTGTGTCTGTGATTTTGCCAATATGGTGCTGATTTGGTTACGGTAGCTTCATACAAAGTGTTGAAGTGTGGTAGCACTGGTCCTCGAATTTGTTCTTCTTCAGAATCTTGTGGCTACTCCAGGTCTTTTGCCTTCCATATATACTTTAGAATCAGTTTCTTGATATCTATGAAATAGCATACTGGGATTTAGACTGAGACTGGGCTGACTCTGTAGATGGGATTGGGGAGAATTGATAATAGCATAGAATCTTTACAATCCACGAACACAGAATACCTGTCTAGTTATTGAGGGATTCTTTTTCAATCTTTTATCAGAGTTTTGTAGTTTTCCACATACAGATCTGTGCATTGTCATTAGATTCATATGTAAATATTTATCTTTTGGTGCCATTGTAAGTTTTTGCATTTTAAATTCTAATGACTTATTGCTGGTATACAGGCTGGCACTTGGCTTTTGTATATTAACTGTTTATCCTGTGACCTAACTATTCTGGCTTGGGACTTACTAGTCCCAAGAGTTTTGGGGACAGTGTTTTCTCCGTAGTCAATTTTGTCATTTAAAATAAAGACAGTTTTATTTCTTCCTTTTGAATCTGCTTATTTTCCTTCTCTTCTCTTGTCTTCTCATTTTCTTTTCACTTAATTAGCTGGTTCTTCCGGTACCTGCTGGATGTGAGTGGTGATGGCAAACATCACAGCTTTGCTCCTGGTCCTGTTGGTGAGGCGTCCATCCCTCACACTTAAGATGTGAGCTCTGCCTTTCCTGGAGCATTGACTTCCTTATCATTCTGTTATGTCCTCATTTATTTCTTTTAATCTTCCTTGTTCTAAAGTTTGTTTGTTTGTTTGTTTTTCCTCTCTCTAAAATTAATGCAGCTTTGCCACCTTTCTTTGATTGGTGTTTGCCTGGTGTATCTTCTTCTTTCCCTGTTCTTTAACCTGTCTGAGCCTGTGTATTTTCAATGGCCTTCCTCTAGATAACACAGAGTTGGGTCTTGGTCTTTTTAATTCTTCTGATCATTCTTTTAATTGCTGTATTTAAACCATTCACACTGAAGGTGACAGCTGGTGTAGGTAGGTCAATGTCCGCCATATTAGTAACTCTTTCATATTCATTGTCTGTGTTCTGTGCTCCCTGCTTTCCCGACTTTTCTGGTTATCATTGAGCATTTTATATGATTTCATTTTATCTCCTCTCAGCATATCAATTATACTTCTTTTTAATTTTTGTCAGTTACCCTAAATTTTCCAGTATAAATTCTTTAATTAATGTAAGTCATGTTTCAAGTAGCATCATATCAAGTCCTGCGTAGTGCAGGGACATTGTAAACATTCTCCTGTCCTCCCTCCTGCCTTTTATGTCATCACTGTCACTCATTTTGCATATTTATATGTTACAATACACCATTATTTTTATATTTATACAATTTTTTTAGTCAATTATAAGTGGAAAAATAAATATTTTATTTTACTTTTACTTATTCTTTCTTGAAGTATTTTCTTTGTTATAAAGATTGGAATTTCTGACCTATTTTGTATTTATTTTCTGCCTGGAAACTGCTTTTAACATTTTTTGTGAAAGAAGTCTGATGGTAAAACTGAGTTCTCTTATTTTTGTTTGCCTTGAAAAGTGTATTTTTCTTTTCTTTCATAAGATGATTTTGCTAAATGTAGAATTCAAGGCTGATGAATTATTTTTCTTTCACTTTAAATGTTTCACTGCACTGTCTTCTTGACTCCATGGCTTCCAATGAGAAGCTTGCTGTACTTCTTATCTTTGCTAATTTTTAGTGAAAGTATCTCCCTATCCCTATCTCCACCCCAGTTTCCTTCTAGATTTCACGTTTTTCTCTTGCTTTCTGCAGTTTGGATGTGGGAAGTAGGTATTCTTATTTCGGGACTTACACCGCTTGCTATTCTCTGTCCTGGATTTGTGGTTTCGTTCCTGTCATTAATTTTTGACAATACTCAACCATTAGTACTTCAGATAGTTTTTCTGTGTTTTTTGTCTCTTTCTGCTTTCTCTAATACTACAATTATGCATATATTGCACATTTCGAATTGAAGGCTTATGAGTTTGTAAAAAGATCTGACAATCCGCTAAAGCTATTTCCATAAAGATATCATTTAAAGACGTGCTTTTGTTTTGAAAAAACAGAGACTCCAAGGACATGACAAAATCCTATCTCAGGTTTCTGTCTAGACTAGAATTCTTCCCCACTGATAGAACTGGGATGTAGAGAGTGGCTTTGCTTACCCATGAGAGTACGGTCGGCAGCATTTTACCTCTCGCAGGTTTCCACATGCTCCATGCTTTCTCAAGGATCTTGAACTTATGAAGTGCAGTTACAAAACTACTTCAACTTAATGAGCGTATCTACTATTCTACTATCAAAGTCACTTTGGGGATAGTTCTGAGTGATTGATTTTTCTTTTCATTATGGGTCATATTTTCCTACCTTTTAAAAATGTCTTCAGCCAGGTGCAGAGGTTCATGCCTGTAATCCCAACACTTTGGGAGGCCGAGGCGGGCAGATTGCCTGAACTCAGGAGTTCAAGACCAGCCTCGACAACACCGTGAAACCCCGTCTCTACTAAAATACAAAAAATTACCTAGGTGTGGTGGCGGGTGCCTGTAGTCCCAGCTACTCTGGAGGCTGAGGCAGGAGAATAGCTTGAACTCAGGAGGCGGAGCTTGCAGTGAGCCGAGATCATAGCACTGCACTCCAGCCTGGGTGACAGAATGAGACTCTGTCTCCAAAAAAAAAAAAAAAAAAAGTCTTCTAAAATGTTTGTATGTCAGACCTTGTGGACTTGACCTTGGTGGTGCTGCATATTTCTGTATTCTACCAAGTCTTCTAGACCTTTTTTCTGGGATGCAGTTAAGTGACTTAGATGTAGTAAATCTCTACCAGGTTTTGCCATTAAGCTTTGGTAGATAGAACTAGAGCAGTATTTAGTGAAGTGCTAATTTCTTCACTTCTGAGGCCCTTCTGGGTAAAGTGTTTCTGAGCGTCAAGCTTGGGCAACCACAGGGCTCGCCTCATCTGCTTCCCATCTCTCAGGAGCCACTGCCCCTCACTGCCTGTTGTCCAATAACTCTAATTTTATTGCTTCATGCAGTTTTTTTTTTTTTTTAGTTATTTCAGGAAAAAAAGCAAATCCAATCCCAGTTGCCTCATCTTAGCTGAAGTAGACTCCTGCTTGTGCATTTTTGAGGGTAAAACATTTGAATATAATTCTAGCTTAGGATGGTAGCATAGTGTATGATAAAATGCAGAAGACATGCCTGGGAGGAGACGCACTGTTTCCTTCAGAACAAAGACAAAATTTTAGGTTCTATTATGCCTCCGAGGTTTAAAGAGTTTATTTCTATCTTTAAAGAATAGAAAAATATCATCTTATTATATTTAGATTAAAAGTAAATATTGTTTGTCTTCTTATTAATAACCCCTAGACATCTTATACAATGCTAGATTTATATAAAAATACATATGATTTATTTTTGTGTTTTGTTTAACCCTCATACAAGATAAGCATATTTTGTTATTATTGCAAAATAAAGAAGGAAAGCAAATTTGAATAAAGAAAGTGGCTTAATTAAAGTGGTTACATAGTGAGTAGATAATCTAGGATAGAAACCTACCAGACTTATTTCTGAATTTACTTTTCTTTCACGAAAACATTATGCTTTAAACATATTTTCTCTTTCACAAATTTGTTTAAAAAGTATGTGTGATTAATACATTTGTTACCTTTCCCTCTGATGTTTTACATTAAACTTAAGATGTGAAGCTTGAATTATTTTATGGTCTTTCTCAAATAAAAGCCTTAACAACCTTATGATATAATTACAAATCATACCTATAAGGCCTCATTGAAAGAGCCACAAAGGGAACATTTCAGTTAATAACCCATGGTTAGTATTTGAAAGAGAAACTATTAAGATTCAAGCTCAATGATAAGGCAGGCCTGTTTCAGCAAAAGTTCTAAGAGAAAAATACGAGTCCAAACTCCTAAGGAGATTATACTGCTATAGATTGGAACATAAATGCCCAAGAAGACAGATGATGAATATCCTTTAAAGTTCGTGAATCTTTAAATGCAAGCTGGAAAAATAAGCCTGCATTGAATTTTTATGATCTTCTCTGCTTACTGGGTCCGACAAAGCACGAAATCAATATTTTTGCACAGTAGTCACTTATTATTGTAATTTCGAGTTGGAACTTGATAATTAAATACATGTAAGTGCTTTTTGTTTCTAAACCATTTGGAAAAATTATTATAAAAACCTTATGCAGATATTGATTGAGACACATAGTAACCATACACATAATCTTTAGTACATCACTAGCTTCTCCACTGGTAACATTAATAGAGACTAAGATGAATGCTAATTTAGATACATTTGGTGGAAAACAGCTCTTTCCTCCATTGACATATGATTAATAATTATAATACATAATGCCTAAACACTGTCTAATGAGCCTGAAAACACTAAGTTAAATAAACACATTAACCTTGTAGCCTGAGTTAGAGTTAGCGTTCTATAGAACCAGATATTTTCCCATGACACAAGCAATATTAATGGGATTTCACGCCTGGACTAAGACAAAAGGCTTTTCTTCTTGCAGTTCTATTTCTTTCAACATTGGTTATCAACGAAGGTGCAAAAATTTTAGTTGAATAGTAACAATTTAATCCTGAGAGGAAATGGATAACAGGTTATGGTAGGGAACCTCATTGCAGAGGTTCCTCATTGCAGGGCTGCTTTGACTGCAAACGTGCAAGGGCTATTTAGGAGGAAAATAGGAAGAAGGGTGGATAGTAACAATTTTATTCTGAGAGGAAATGGGTAACAGGTTATGGTAGGTAAACTCATTGCAGAGGGCTGCTTTGACTGCAAACCTGCAAGGGCTGTTTAGGAGGAAGACAGGAAGAAGGGTGAAAGTCACCACTGTTCCTTCAAAACTTCATCTAGAATTGTCTTCAGGCAAGTCTCATTCACAAGTTCAACACAGCCTGACCAGCATGTCGAAACCCTGTGTCTACTAAAAATACAAAAATTAGCTGAGCGTGGTGGTGGGCACCTGTAATCCCAGCTACTTGGGAGGCTGAGGCAGGAAAGTCGCTTGAACCTGGGAAGATGAGGTTGCAGTGAGCCGAGATCGCACCACGGCATTTCAGCCTGGGTGACAAAGGGAGACTCTGTATCCCTCCAAAAAATAAAAGACAAAAAAGAAGGCTTCTCTTCTTTGAGCAATAATGTTTTTTATTAATCTCAAAAAATGTAAATAATTCTGTTTGGCATAGAGACACCAGTCTAGTAAGATAATCACTTTTCATTTTCATCTCTCTACATATACAGGAACAAACCATCTGGAGAAAGAGTTGGAATGGAGCCCATCAGGTCTGCTGTTACATTTAATTTAGCCAGTTTTTATATGATGTGAGTTGCATTTGAATCCCCAATCACTCTTAAGTCACTGATTTGAGTTCTACACTTGCAGTGTATTATAGTTTAAATACTGATGAAAGATATATGTTTATTTGTGTTTATGACTTAAATTGCCCATATCACTCAATAGAAAAAATAAATTCAATTGGAATAAATTCAATCAAATGCCAAGCACATTCTATATATGCAGAATGTTGTAGAGTTTAAAAAGAAGGATACATTATTTTCTGCCATTGGCCCCTTATAATGTCATGAAGGAGACAGACATGAATATAGTCAACAATAATGCCCTCAAAATATGATGACTTGTATTTCTTGACTTGATCATCTTCATTCTTTCTGTCACATTTTAGTTAATTCTTTCACCAGTCCTCACTGAGATATTGCAATAATTTCCAAGAGGACCCTTTTGTCTGAAGATTTTGCCCCCTTCAAATTATCTCTAAGAAGGATCTCCTGTTTTTATCCCAGTGCTAAGCCTCCAATGGTGCTTCACTTCTTCAGGAAGATGCACGGCTCGGCAGGCCACACAGGGCTCAGCAGGTCACAGCCACAGGTAAGCAACCAAAACACCCCAGATCTCACCACCTCTTTAAATAAAATTACCCAGTCACACCAGGCTTCTTTCCTTTCCCAGAAGGTGTAGTACTTCACACACACACACACACACAAAAACACATTCAGACACATACACACATACACATGCACATACACATACACACATATGCACGCACACACATGCATGCTACACATATACATACATACACACACATGCATGCTAGCTATACATATACATACACACATATACAGATATACACATACACACACACTCACGCACATATATACACACTACACACACACACACACACACACACACATATATGCATGCATCCCTCTTTCTCTGGCATCCCTGACTTTTTGGAGATTGAGTCATTTAATTATTTGTTTAAATAGCTTTGTAAATGTTCTAATGTCCAGAATATTTGCTAGACAATAACAACATTTTCCATGACTTATTATATAAGTAATTGTCCTAATAGAAATATAAATTGTTACAGAAGTGCATAAAATGAAATTATTTTTCCAAATGGAGTTATATAAGAGTATATTGAAGGAATTATATGTATTAACCTCGCCTTCAAAAATGAGTAGATTCTCACAGGCAAAGACGAGAGGATGGATAAACAAGGGTTTGCCAAGGAGAAGATGCCAGTGTCACACTTTCTCCCTCAGTGTGTTCAGATGGGATTGGAAAGTCTTCCTGGCCACACAGGTAAGAATTCTGTTGCTAATCTTCTGCACACCCAGCCTCTATTCTCCCTCACTTACCCAAGCTTAGCTATCCATTCCCTTCCATTCTTCCAGCCTCCACCCCCCACCATTCCATCCATTCCACTTCCATTCCATTCATCTTCTACCCAGCCTCATTCTCCCTCACCTGGCAGGTTCATCCATCCACACAATTAAATTCTATTTACTAATCTTCACCAGCCTCTATTCTCCCCTCACTTACCCAAGCTTTATCCAAATAGCACAATTAAAAATTCTGTTCTAATCTTCTACCCAGCCTCCTATTCTCCCTCACTTACCCAAGCTTAGGTTCATCCAAGCCAGCACAGGTAAGAATTCTGTTGCTAATCTTCTGCACACCCAGCCTCTATTCTCCCTCATTTACCCAAGCTTAGGTTCATCCAAGCCACACAGGTAAGAATTCTGTTGCTAATCTTCTGCACACCCAGCCTCTATTCTCCCTCACTCTTGCGGCAAGAACATCCAAGAAGCCAGCCAAGTGTGAGTGAATAATTATATTTCTTAAATTCTTTTGAAGTTATGCCTGCCTGCTTAACACATCTCTGGAAGAAGGCATACTGAGATTTCTGAGAAAACCTTGCTTTCCATACATGGATGTTGCCTTGTCTTTTACTGTATCTCCTTCCCTTCTTTGACAAGTTGTCAAAGCATGGTGGATGATACAGTGGTTAAAAGATGCTGCAGTATGAGTTGATAAAATGATATCACAATAAACTGTATGCATAGTTCTTGTTACAAAAAAACAAAAAGTCATCAGATTTGCTTAATTTACTGTTGCTTTTCACGGTCAAAAACAGTCTTTGACATAAAACAAGTTGATAATAGATATTGCCTTTGACTAAGAAAAAAGACATGTAATACTCCAGTTGATAAAGTATTTGGAGATGCATTTAGCAACTTTTAGTTTTACTAGTAGCCTAGTTACTATCTTGGGGACCCACCAATCAGCTGATAATATGTGTGAAATATGAAGAAGTATATTGACAAAACACACCAATGATTGATTTTGGCCCAACAACAAACTAATAGCACTTTGAAAACAGGGTATCAAGAGTCAATAATGAGGGTCTTTTTGACAAAAGCTAGATGTTGTATCAGTGTAAACATTTACCATCCCTTCTATGAATAGACGGATTGATACATAGAATCGCAATAAAACCTGGATTCACTATGACTCAACCAATCAGATCACTCAGTTTTGGGGAATACACTTTTTGAAGAAAATTTGAAACTGCTGGCTGTAATAAGTATGTAACCAGTAGTTTCAAAGCTTTTGGTGTGTATCACCCTATCTTCAGAAAGCAAAGAGTGTAACCATCTGAACTAAAAGAAAATAAAGTCAATAAGCATTTTGCATGGGAAGCATGCAGCTGGGTGCCGAGTGTGAGTGTGTGAAGCACTCTACAGCAGAGGGACAATGTTAAGCCCACTTTTAAAAACCAGGTACAGTGTCATCAGGAGAAAGGGCAATTCCATGCTGCTAAATGCAATCAAATCAAAACCCAAGAACACGTAGCAAGAAGATCTGAAACCTGAAGACCAGTCCATTAGGCGCTTCGGGCATCGCCTCTACTCACACACCAAGTGTGAGTAGAGGTGCCTGGTTCGTATCTTCGGAAACTCTCTTTCTTAGGACTACAATGTGTTTTCTCAGTTTGCCAAAGGATGCTGTCTGCCTGCAGGTGCACGGTGGGTCCAACTCTGACCCCTGACGCTGCCTTTTCTAGGGTGTCTCCTATGCTCCAAGGGTTGGACAAATGGGAACTTGTTTCTGGAGATCCCTTGCCAGTTGGGTTTGTTTATAACCCACCAATGAGAAGCTTTGAAGCTATTTCAAAGATGAAAGAGAACCAGAAGTCACTCTCTGACTACCCCAAAAGCAGAGGAGGAATGGCCAAGATTCAGCAGACAGGAGAATGTGGAGCAAGTTGGGGCTTCCCCACAGGGCTTGGATGATCTCTGCTGCTCTCCTGTGACTTCTGTAATTTCCTGGTGCTCTGCAAGTGATCAGCCAGCATAAGGTGATGCCCTGGAATTCCCCAACTCTTTTATTGCTTTTGTGGCACCACATTTCCTGTGTCAGAGTCTCTCCTGCTCAAGATACCAAAAGTGACACCACCCTAAGATATGGAAACACAGACCCTGAACTACCTTGAATACCCTCAAAATGACCAAGTGTTGAGTGTTTCATTTACTCAGTGAAATTCCTTCCTTTGACTTAAGTCTACTACATCATTAATTTTTAGTAAATTTCTCATTGTTAGATAATGATAATTAAATCCACCATATAAGCAATAGAGAAAATTAATTTCATTATAATTTAGAATCATATTAACAGAAAATAAAAAATGCATGGACCTTCCATGGATCCAATCCTAGTCATCATTTTAGCAACTGTCCATAAAGAGGTACTTGTGATATCATTCTACCCATATGTGCCTTACTTAGTTTTTTGGGGAGGAGATCATGGATAAAATGTGCTATTTTAGAAATTAGAAGGTCCAACAAGAATATAATTATCCATTTAAATGGCTCATTTAATAACTTAACTCCAGTAGAGGTCCTTCAAGACATTTCTCTTCACTTTACTTCCTTATTTTGCTCCAAAAAAAGTCTGCCTTAGGACAGGTTCCTGAGAAGCAGAGTGTGACATGAAGGTGCTTGTGTAAAGGCTACATTGAGGAGTGCAGCCTGCAGAGACCAATGAGAAACCAAAAAAGCAGGACAAGGAAGGGGAAGAAAATACCCAGTGTGTCATAGACTGCAGCCTGGCTCAGCTGGCTCCTACGGGGAGCCCTGTGGTGTGCACAGTGTCCCAGAGCCTTTCCACCTTGAGACCAGGGGACTTTCAGACCTTCTTGTCAGTTTGCTATAGGCTGTAGGGTGCCCCTAATTGGAAATGGACACAATCTCCCAAGCATTTCTCAGGAGTCAGCCCATGCCAGAATGAGGGCAAATGTCTGGGAAATTTTTTTTTAAAGCAGCTGTGAGTGGGTGGTACTCAAAACTCACAACAGCTGAGGGCTGGAGTTACAGTCCCTTGAAAGGAATCAAGGCAAGTCACTATAACGTTAAGCCACTATCAGAGTCATTGACTGCTGTTTTTGAAGATTGTGTGTGTTTCTATGGCCTAAGTGTCAAAAGGAGATTAAAGAGATGAACTCATAGCTGTTCCTGATTCTTCTTCCTCCATCCATCCTATTTATTACTGAGTATTTGATGCCTCCACTTTACTTAGTTTTTCTCCTCCGATGTCTTTATGTAAGTGTAAGGAAATGCAAATACACAACCGCATGCATCCTTCCCTTTCCTTCTGTGCAGGATCCACGACAGCATAGCATATCGGAGCTCACTGCTTACTGTTCTAATGCAGTGTCAGCCCATCTGCGTTGCCATAAAGGAATATCTAAGACTGAGTGATCGATGAAGAACACAGGTTTGTTTTGGCTCATGGTTCTGCAGGCTGTATAGAAAGCACAGTGCTGGTATCTGCTACTGGTGAAGCCTTAGGAGGATTCCAGTCATGGCAGGAGGCAAAGGGAGAGCCAGCAAGTCCCATGGTGAGAAAAAGCAAGATAGGGAGTGAGGGAGAGCCAGGCTCCTTTAAACAACCAGGGCTTGCATAGTCTTGCAGAGTGAGAACTCACTCATTTCCACGGAGTGGATGCCAAGCCATTCATGGGGAATCCACCCATACGACTAAATGCCTCCCGTCAGGCCCCACCTCCAACACTGGAGATCACTTTTCAACATGAGATTTGGAGGGGACAGATACCCAAACAATGTCATATGCTTTGCTTTTCTCACTTGCAACTATATTCTCGAAGTCTTTCCATGTCAGTACACAGAGACTATCCCCATTATTTCAGTTGTGCTGAGGAAGCATCATTGACTGAGATAGCCATTTCTCACTAGACTCTCACTGTGGAGACATTAACTCATCCATGTTCGTAAAACTCCATTCACATGGACACACCGTGTGTTGGTGCTGCTTCATCAGACATCGTGTTAGCAAAGCAGCCAGTGCAAATAAATAAATAAACAAAACAAAACAAAAAAACAAAAAAAAACCTCTTAACCTACGTGAAGCACCAACATGTTGCCCATCCTGGATGTGTGTTGTGAAGTCAGGTGCATGTGACGTAGACATATCTGTGAAAATTTGTATTTTAGATTTATTTGTTAATGAAACTACAAATAATGTTCAAATTTTTATGCAACTCAAAAACAGTTCAACAGATGGACTATGCAACAAAGGAATAGAAATAAATAAAAATCATGAAATGTCTCATTGTTCTTTCCTGCTATGAATAAAAATAAGAATTTTGAAACACTGCAGCATGCTCATGTCATAAAACATAATTCAATTTATGTCAATTGAATGTAATAGTCGTCTGATTGGCTTACATCCCGTTATATTAAACTTCATTTGTATCTATTTCCGACCTTTGATAAATCAGCTCTTGGCAAATGCCTAAGGAAAGGGATACTTTACGATACACCATCACAGAACACCTGATCCCACTGGTTTTCTCTTGTGCAGCCATAAACCAAATTCCTACTGATGACTGATACAAGTGAAATTTTACTGCACTATGTTCATCTTTATATTCCGTGATGAAGAAAACATCCTGATCTCTGAAAGATAAATATGCTTATTTTGCAATTCCTATCAACATTTATCACATTGAATAGAAACAGTAATAATAATACTTAATAATAAAGTGCCAATATGTGTATATTCTCAAGTTAGTGCAAAATGAATCTTACTGAAAAATGCTTGAATTAGAAAAGCAAGCCAAGAGGGCCACTTCCTCTCGGGGGCATTACAGTCTTTAAAAAGCTTGAGATTGTGGAACTTGATACTATTCATCCTCCTTTTTGACCTCAGCCAAGAAAACCTTCTTACATGCTTGTCTCTTGCCCAAGTAGATTAATGAATTCAGAATATAATAGGTCCCTGAAGTGATTTGCATGTATTGATTAAATGTCATGAGTAAAATGCTGGAGGTTAAATTACTAGAGACACAGGAAATGCAGACAGCACAATCATAAGCATTGTTTAAATAAATTACTTGGCGATTCTTCTTGACATATGATCATATTCTTTACATTTACCCCAACAGCTGTGTAGGTAGCGAGAGTGTACTGTACAACCGCAAGAGAGAAAGACGGCTGATGAGGGGCTCTAATACTACGGGGAACTTTGGCTCTAGAAAATTCCTCATTATCTTCCCAGAACTATAAAACAAATCACCCTTGGCTCTAAGATTAAAGAACATTTAATAAGAAGCAGACATTTCAAAATAGAGACTGGCAGGAAGTGTACAAACAAAACTGAACTGCAATTAGAGGACTTCGTTGTAGACCACCTCAGCAATGTTGACTGAATGTGGAGAGGGATGAATGAAAAATAAAGCCACCCCACTAGGCTAAGAGGTTCCTAGACAGAAAATATATTTACACCTTGTAAGGTAAATAGTAGCTTATATTAAAGTTCACTCAGCTCCCAGTGTCCATCACCCCAGCCCTCTCTTTGCAGTTCCTTAGAATGTTTCTCTGAGTTGGGCAGTTTGTGAAAATTCATGCAGGTCCCAGTGTCTGTCTGCCACGCTAGCCCTCTCTCAGGAGTTCCTCAGAATGACTCTCAGGTGGACATTTTGGGGTCAACTTCTGCCAGGTTAGAAGAGCTCCAGCCTTCCTTTTCACCTGTTTATCCTAAACAACACAGGAAGCCACATCATTTATTTCCTGGCACCAATTCATGCCTTGCCCAACAATGCATCCCATGACTGTCACTCCATGCAGAGCTAACTTTAGTTTCTCATAGGTAAAATATGTCTACTGACCTAGTATTTCTTCCCATAGGGGTGTTTGATATGAAAGAGGAGATTCTTAACCAGAGCCATTCCAAGAATAAGACCACATCGTATCCTAACACACAGATACATATCAATTTAAAATTGCATGAGGCCACGTTCAAAACAGGAGACCAGAAAGCATTCAGGAGGAAAACAATAAAAACTTTAACAAACAGACCTAAAGGATATCAGGAAAAGAACAGTAAGCGTCTGGTATCCTCATTCACGGCCCCAGTATCAGGAGACAATATACACATACATTCAAAGTTCTAAGTACAGGGGATGTTTGTACCCAGAATTCTGTGTAAAAGAGTCTACGGAATTCTGATTAGGAAACTTTTTAAGAGTCCGTATCTAGCTGGAGGCTGAGACCTCTGTCATTTGAAGTGTTTCAGAACAAGGAATTCAGAATGCATTTAAGTGGTATCAACCTGGTAACAGTAAAGGGTCTGACATGTTTACTCGTTTGCAATCTAACATGTTCAGCAATCACAACTTCATAAATGATGATAGCATAACCTGAGACTTCTGAGTCAGAGACAAAGAAGGTGCTTACTCCCGACACAGCAGGTAGCGTGAGACTCTGCTCAGAGAGGGCCTTTATGCTTGCTTGCTCACCAAGTCCAACGTGGACACTGAGGGGCGACCAGATGGATGGTGCAGACACAGCAGGTTTTTGACTGAGTGAGGACCCAAATGGAGGATCCTCAGTCTGAAAAGGAGACTTGAGCAAAGCTGCCCAAGCTTTGCCCTACAGGAAGATGTTATTTTTTCCTGTCCTGGTCAAGGAATAAATCTGCCCGCTGCCCTGGAGAGAGACACTGTCTCTGGCCTCCCAGGCTGTTGGCTGTAAGAACATCCTTTAGAAACTCTTGTAGGACAACAGCAGTCACAGAATGTGTGGAAATGCTGTGGGCTGTTGTCTCCCAACAAGGAGGATCAAATGCTCGCTTGACATGGAGGGCAGATGCATTTCAGGCAGTGAAGGGAAGGATACCCACGTGGATCAAGGCCACAGTGAACCAAGCGGAGCGCATTTGTACCCGTGTGATGACTTAGAAAATGTTTCACGGGCATGCATTCCTAGAAAATTAATTTTATTTTTTGAGATTGGATGTTCTTTCTCACTCAGGCTGGAGCGCAGTGGCATGATCACGGCTTACTGCAGCCTGGACTTCCCAGGCTCAGGTGATCCTCCCACCTCAGCTTCCCAAGTAGCTGGGACTACAGGCACACACTACTACTCCCAGCTAATTTTTGTATCTTGTGTAGACACAGGGTCTCACCGTGTTGCCCAGGCTGGTCTCCAACTCCTGGGCTCAAGTGATCCACTCACCTCAGCCTCCCAAAGTTCTGGGATTATAGGCATGAGCCACCATGCCCAGCTGAGAATTAGTTTTTTAAAATGTATTTCAACAAAGTGAGCTGGAAAACCAAGAAACACCAAAAAATAGATCCACAAAACAGTTATTGTGACCCAAAAGTTCAAGAAAGAAAAATCCTAGGATGACAGCTACTCACAAGCTTAAAGAACAACCATTCCAGACTGAATTCTGAGGCAGAAGGAGGTGACAAGAAAGTCTGAAGACAATCAGAGTCCTTGATACAAGTGTAGTAGAGTGAATGCCGGAAAGCAAACATTCCCATATACAGCGATGCACACATTGCAACTTGTAAAATTCAACCTAAAACTTTAAAAAAGTGTCTTACTAAAGATCACACGCCAACCAAATATGACATATCCAGTCCACTATAGAAGATGAAGCCAATGGGTTTCCACGCAAAATCAAAAATAGAGTCATGGGGACAAAATGAACAAGGTGGCATTTTTTCATTTGACTTTTTACTAACTGAGTAAAGGCATTTTAGGTTTAAGTGAAAAGGGAATGTGGAGTATGAGATTCACACAGTAAGAAAATGGAGGTCATCAGAAACTTTATGGAAAGAATCAGTTTTCAAAGAGTTATGAACCAAATGGATAAGAGTCTGAAAGGTGGTGTTGGTTTGAGCAACAGGGTTTGCTCAAGAAAGAAGAAGGGATTTGAAACAATTCCCTGGGGAACTGGGCAGATTGTGCTGCAGAATCTCTGAAATTATTAACAATGCTAATGATGAAGGCTGCGGGTTACTTTTTCTTTTGAAATTAATCTATAAACAACACACACAATCTTATTTTGGATTATGAAAATAATACAAATGTAATTAATCCTGTGAAAGTAAAAAAAAAAAAAAAAAAGAAAGGAAAGAAGAAAAAGGAAAACAAAAAAATAAAAACTTGAAAGATATTTAAAAGCCATAGGCCCTGGTGTGGTAGCTCACGCCTGTAACCCCAGCACTTTGGGAGGCCGAGGCGGGTGGATCACGAGGTCAGGAGATCGAGACTATTCTGGCTACCTGGCTAACACGGTGAAACCCTGTCTCTACTAAAAATGCAAAAAACATTAGCCGGGCATGGTGGCGGGCGCCTGTAGTCCCAGCTACTCGGGAGGCTGAGGCAGGAGAATGGCGTGAACCCAGGAGGCGGAGCTTGCAGTGAGCCCAGATCATGCCACTGCACTCCAGTCTGGGCGAGACTCCGTCACAAAAAAAAAAAAAAAAAGCCAGAAGGTGGGAGAAAGTTATTAACCAAGTTAGGAATCTAGAGACTATTCTGTAAAGTGAGTGAAATAGGACAGAGTTTAATATTATAAATTATGAACAAATTTCATATGTAAAATTAAAGTAATTATATAATTATACTGTGAGCAATGGAAAAGGGAATGGCAGGGAAGAGTGTAGACAAATTCTACTTTTACTCCTCAGAGAAACAAGTTCCTAGATAAAGCTGATGAATTAAAAAAATAACTACATATGTCTCATGGCACCCTGGTAACCCTCACATGAAATTCCAAGTGAGGTCGCTAAGTGTGGGTGTCTCCCAGCAGCTGGGTGGGCTGGAGAGGAGGATGGGGAGGAAAGTGTAGATTTTAGTACATGGCCCTGTGTTACTTGATATTCTGATTTTTATTTTTGTTAAGAGCTGATCTAGAAGACAAGACATTTCTGAATATGTCATGCATAGCGTAATGCGGGGGCTGTATTCTGAGAAATGCATTTTTACATAATTTTGCCTTTGTGGGAACATCATAGAGTGAACCTACGTAAACCCAGATGACAGACGCTCCTGCACCCCTGGGCTCTGGTGTAGCCTGTTGCTCCTGGCTACACACCTAGGCAGCCTGTGGCTGTACTGAATACTGCTGGCAATTGCAACACAATGGTAAGCATTTGTGTTTCCAAACGTATGAACACATAGAAAAGGTACGGTGAAAATATGGTATTATAATCTCACAGGACCACACCGAAAACCTCTTTATGGGACACATGACTGTATTACGTAGCTAATTATTTAAGCAATGAGAAAAGGACTAGAAATGTTCAAGGGTCTCAAACTCAAGACAGGCTTCTTCCGTCATAATCATTCAGAAATCTTGTCAAACAGATGGATCCTCTGGCACCACCTGAATTTGTCTTCAGTTGGTCTGGAATTCTGAGCAGGAATCTTCATTTTTAACAGACTTTTCTGGTTACTCTGCTGCACAGCTCATTCTGGTAGCCACATCAAATACTCTCCATCATGATTCTCACTGGGCTGAAACTCCCTAACATAATCGTCTCTAAAAACTGGGCAGCTTGCACTGCTTTAAAAATTGCCACATAACTTAAAATTGACTGTAGTAATTGTTTTGACTAATGCACTTGAAAATACTTACCTTTAATTCAGTCTCTTCCATTTCCTGAGACCAAGATTGGCTCTCAGGAGAAAACTGCATTGCAACGCGTAGCACTGGAATTGCTTACTTCTCACCTCTGGGAAGTGTGGTTTCTGTCTTGTACTCCAGTGTTGTTCTTCAGTTCCTGTTACTGATTATAAATGACATTGGCAATAATCATCACATAGATGCAAGCTAACCCATCCTGATGTATGTCAGATGGATAGAAGTTGTGTGTGAGCCACAGATGACAAGACCATTCACAGGAAACCTTAGCATCCAATTCCGTCTGCTGCGCAAAGGAAGGAATAGATAAATGTGTCCCAACGGATACAATGGTATCAGCCATTCCCTTCCTGTAAGTGTGTGTCTGTGTGTCCCTCTGCACTTGCTGGACATGTGGAGAAGCCGTGTCTCTTCTCCTTGCTTGGATTTAACCCTCCTCTCTGCTGCTCTGTGTCTTTTGTCTTTCCAAGCTTGACTTTAAGTTCGAGGAGGTATGCCCTGGCTAGGTAGCCCTGTGTTCCTACCCTGAGCTCCCTAAGTGAGCAACATTGAATCCTCCGTTACTTTGAGCTTCCTGGATCATTACCAATTTGTAACTTGATAAATGATTGGTCTTTTCAAGTTTCATAGTTGAAATCAATAAGTGGCATTCTCATTGCTCAAGGAAAAAGGAAAATACGAAAAAAGTTACACAGAGCGTTATGAAAGGGTTAATATCTGCCTATTGGAAAAGAGAAGGAAAGAAAGAGTCCCCAAGGGCCTGTGCTTCATCTTACTGTGTATTGAAATGTGAGCTGCAACCGATGGTCTGGTTAATAACAATTCATGCACCTGTCAATCTTTTTGACCAATCTCATCAATATTTTACTCTGCAAAATAACAACAATTAAGAATCAGGACCAGGAGATGCACTTGGGGCAAAAGTGTTTCTAACACAGTGATGAAATCGACAGTCCAGAGCCAGCATTTCCGATAGGCGTTCAGAGAAAGGTTAGCCTGTGATTGTTCTCTCCAAACAGTAGGCATCGCAGCTCTTTATTGTAAATGAACTCCAATGCACTGCACAGATACTGTAACTGAGGTCTGTAGAATTCAGACAAAAGTGATTCTGCGACGAGTGATGACACTAACCCAAATTCACATCTACTCAGGATGTACCTGGGGTGAAATACAAGATGAATTCAAAATTAAACAATTTGAATGAAAACAAATCTTGCCAAATGTCTACTTGATATAAAAGCTAGCTTGCAATGCATACCAAATGGCTGGCAATGCATGCCACTTACTGATTTCAACTATGAAACTTGAAAAGACCAATCATTTATCAAGTTACAAATTGGTAATGATCGAGGAAGCTCAAAAATACCATGCATTTTTGGCAATGCATACCAAAGAAGTCAGATCTCCTTTTTTAAAAAAATGTTACTTTAAGTTCTTGGATACATGTGCTGAACGTGCAGGTTTGTTACGTAGGTATACATATGCCATGGTGGTTTGCTGCACCTGTCAGCCTGTCATCTAGGTTTTAATCCCCGCATGTATTAGGTGTTTGTCCTAATACTCTCCCTCCCCTTGCCCCCACCCTCTGGCAGGCCCCAGTGTGGGATGTTCCCCTCCCTGTGTCCATGTGTTCTCACTGTTCCCAATTCCATTTGGAAAGGTTTTAAGAAAAGTGAAATGCGTCTCGTTTTATTTATCATCCTTATTAGTAAAAATGCAGGCTGCAAGGCATCAGATTTAAAATTCTATTTTACTTATTACATAAATGCAAGTAGAGCTTTTTTATATTTTCATGTTATTTAAGGTTCAAATTTCGTGCCTCATTGTGCTTTTGCATTGATGTTCACCAACCGGAGACGACCAAAATTTCACCTGCAGTCACAGTCCAAAGTTGGGTCACTTTCCTCAGTGGAGCCAAAGAAAACAGCCACTGGGGACCCTGTGGGTAGGAAGGATTTGGGGCGGGGCTGCTCCAGGGGGACTCTGGGCAGGACTCTGGAAGGTACGGCTGCTCTGCATGGGGTGTGGGCTCTAACTGGAGGCCACTTGGTGACTCCATATCTCAGTAGCTTCCTGTCCAGGAGCTGGGAATGGTTACGGAGGCCTGGAGTTGTATTGGTAAGAAAATACGGATCACTCAAAAAGAACACATTATTTATTTATTTATTATTATTATTATTTTTGCAGTTGTGCCTCTACCAATATTCAGATATCTATAATCTGATGAAACACTGTTTCTGTTAAAGAAACAGAGAAAACAGAAAGGCCAAGGTTCTGCCTAGCAAAAGGGAGTCAGACTCTTCCAGAGGAGCAAGCAGTCAAACTTCCCAGCCAAGGTGGCTTTCCCGGCATCAGCTGCTCTCTCTGTTTGGATCTTCCCCTCTGCTCACGTAGTGATGATTTAGGATGAGTGACTTGAAGCAGGTACCGCATCAGGAAGGGATCTCAGCTGCAATCCACCAAAACCAACTCAGTTCAATTAAGAGAGGACAGGAGATATTTAAAGAACTTTAAGGAGGCGCTTAGTTTTACTGGAGAATCACATTTTCCACTCACTTTCCCACTCTACCCAAAGGATGATATCGGGACTTCTCCTTCTTGTCAAAGTTGGAACACTTAATCTAAATTCATAATTTTGTGTCGATCACACACACACACACACAGAGAGGAAATACAATTAAAGTCATTAGACAATATGCCACTAGAACATTGGTCTACCTACTTGTATCTCAGTCCAAAGTATCTCTGGAAACTCTAGCCAGCATAGTGGTGGGCACCTGTAATCCCAGCTACTCTGGAGGCTGAGACAGGAGAATCACTTGAATCCAGGAGGCAGAGGTTGCAGTGAGCTGAGATGGTGCCATTACACTCCAGCCTGGGTGACAAGAGTGAAACTCCATGAAGGAAAAGAAAAGGAAGGAAGGAAGGAAGGAAGGAAGGGAGGGAGGGAGGGAGGGAGGGAGGGAGGGAGGGAAGGAAGGAAGGAAGGAAGGAAGGAAGGAAGGAAGGAAGGAAGGAAGGAGAGAGAAAGAAGGAAGGAAGGAGAAGAAAGAGAGAGAAGAAAAAAGAGAAAAAAATAAGAAAAAGAAGAAAAGAAAAGGAAGGAAGGAAGGAGAAAGAAAGAAAGCCTAAAGCAGTTGTTCATAAACATACAGGGGCAGAGATGGGTCTTTAACATAGACATTCTGACTCCAAATTAGTTATAAAGAATTTGTTATTAAATAACATACATCTTGTAATCCCAGCACTTTGGGAGGCCGAGGCAGGCGGATCATGAGGTCAGGAGATCGAGACCATCCTGGCTAACACGGTGAAACCCCGTCTCTACTAAAAATGCAAAAAGAAAATTAGCCGGGCGTGGTGGCGGCGCCTGTAGTCCCAGCTACTCGGGAGGCTGAGGCAGGAGAATGGCGGGAACCCGGGAGGCAGAGCTTGCAGTGAGCCGAGATCGCACCACTGCACTCCAGCCTGGGAGACGGAGTGAGATTCCATCTCAAAAAAAATAATAATAATAAAATAACACACGTCTATACAAAAATTCAAAAACAGAGTGTGAATCTAATTGCATTTGATATATGAATTCCAAGTGTGCTGATTTTTGTCAGTAATCAATGTGATCTGGATCCCGTTCCACATTAAGAAGCACGAACAAGATCATCAAGTCATTCCTAAATGTGAAACGATGGCGGGAAACATTTATTCCTGCCTAATGGCAGAATCTCCTCTACTAATTTCTGGACATGGCTGACAGTTGCATCATGATGACATCAACTGGGCCTTGGAATTTAGTCGTATGTAGGGAGGGTGCATAAGATCCAGTTGCAACAGCTGGACTGACTTACCCATGGCCACAAATGCCTGGACTCATTGCAGGCCCCTGGCAAGGCCTGCAGGATTCTGCTAGAACAGGATATTTTCACCACAGTCAAGCAGAATAATGCTACTAAGGATGAGGACTGAATATACTGTATCAAAATTTCTATTTTTCATGATTGAGGCTAGCAAAAAGCAAAGGACCAAATCAATTTTCTGACCTGGTAAAATGACTTCATATCCTCCCAGAAATTGAAGACATTATAAATGTAATCTATTTTAAACTTTTTTACACTAAGGTGTAAAGTATAAAATACACTTATTTTATTGGATACTTTACAAAAATCATCATGTTTTCGGTTACTACATTAGCAAAAATTAGCTATTTTAAGCAAAATAAAAAATTTTAATAAAGGATGCTGGTTACAATAATCTACTCTTTATAGCTATAAAATCGAATCTGCTTTAATGCTCGCATTTATGATGCTTTTGATGAAAAACCGTACTGAATTGTGGTCAGGAAAAGAAGTGAGGAATAGTGTTTTGAATGAATAGTGTTATAAGCATTTTAGCCTCCATTTGGAAATATCACTTATCACTTTTATAAAGATTTAGGACCAGGACTAAGAAGACCGGGTTGTGACCTTTGGGTTTGAGCTAATCACACAAACTCTTCTGAAAAATGAGGGTGATGGTTTTATCTTGTATGATAAGTACACACATATTTTGCAGAGATATTGATATTCTTATTTTAAGTATCACTAAATTCAGAGATGTTACATAGACTTGAAAACATACAACATATATATTTTATAAATATGTAGAATATAAAAATCTTGACTTCAATGAATCTTACTATTTAAAACATATGCTCTTGTTAAGAATTAATGGGTGTGACAAAGATGGCCATCTCTAAATTACCTGGATCAATCACATGAATTAGTTATAGGGAGCAGTCTTTCCAGAAAGCATGACTTTCATATCTGCATCACGCTCTTCTCTGAGGGTCTAGGTTGCTGGAAATGGCTTTAGTGGCAATTTCTTTAAGCACTTGAGGTTGATCCACTTGTGTGATCAAGGGCTCGTCTTCTGACGCACACATTGCCACACTGTAATGTGAATCAGGTACCTGCCTTCAGTCAGGACCATGGCCACCTGAAAAGCTCGGTCAAACTCGGGGGTATTTAATCGCTTTTTTTCTGGGGAGATAGCACATGGCTTTTGTAGGTTCTCGAAGGCAGGGAAACTTCCTTTATAGATTATGTCCTTTGTCCCCACAAAATCCCTTTCATTGAGCTCTATGTTGTTTTTATTTTCTACTATGAACTTTAAATGCAGAACTTCTCATGAAATGATTACGGGGGCGCAAGGATTGTATTTATTGGGGGAATTCTGCCTCCTAAAATAGTGCCCAATCTGAGGCTACCCAGGAGGATTACATTTGTCCTGCAGTGTTGGGGGCGCTGCTCTGGGTGTCTCCAGGGCGTTCCCATCACAGTGCTCTCCTGCACGCAGGCTGCCCCTCACGCTGCCCTTCTTTGCCGTGGGACCCACCCTGGACCACACAGGAGGATTGTATTTGTCCTGCAGTGTCAGGGGCACTGCTTCTGGCATCTCCAGGGCACGCTCGCATCAGGGTGCCCTCACTGCACGCAGGCTGCACCGCACACTGCTGCTCTCTGCCCTTGGGATGCATCCTGGGGCCAAAGGGACGGAGACCTCCTTCTTCACAGGGCCTCCATCCTGTGTCTTCACCAGCTTACACTCCAATGCGGGCCATGGGCATTTTGAAATGTATGACTAATTGCATTTCCTCCCTTGTTTTTGGTATCAGGAAGTTCTCCCACCTATTTATAACAAATCATCACTGTTGTACGGGATTCTACAGCCTGGATTTCTACCATCCACTTTCCTTTATTGCATTTCCCTTCCTCCTAACCTGTTTTATTTATAAGTTTTGAAATCACTTTAAGTTCCCTTGAAAATGAAGCAACAAACAAAATCTAAAAGGAAAGCAGCCTTGGTTAATTATTAACAGACGGTTTAAAGCAGAGTGTGTATTTTTGCTTAATAAAATACCTCACAATTCACTGTATTGCAGTGAACCGGAATGCATGTTACACTTGCTTTATTTCTCTTGGATTTTTGAATTGTCTGGAATAAAGCCCCAAGTGAAACAACATGCTTCTATGAAAATTCTGCAACTTTTGGACAGAATTTTTTTTTTTTAACGTCCCTACAGCAAACCTAGGTGCCTTGACTAGAGTTGGTCAGATGCAAGCCTGGTTACATAATTTGTGAACCCACTGCGAAATAAAAATGCAGCTTCACTTGCTGAAGACATTAAGAATTTTGTGCCCCCACCCCAGGGAGTTCTCTGTGACTGGAGGGCTCCTGTGCCCAAGTTGATCTTGTTCTTAGGAAGGTTCAAGTTGGATTTTTGGTGGAGTTTAATTTTCCTTTTTCAGTACAAGTTATGGAAAGTGAATCTTGAGAGGACTATTTTACAATGTGAGTTTGCAGACGGGTGTGATAGTTTTCAACGGCTCAGTTTCCCCCATGTAGAACTGCAGGCAGGATGTTCGCCCACGTCTGTGAGAGTGCGGCCACTGGATTGCAGAGTGGGTACCATTGCTCTGTTCATGAAGAACTGCTGCTGGTGACACACGGAACTCAATGCCAGGGTCTTCGAGCATCAGGGAAACTAGAACACCACACATTGTGAAAACGTGGCAGCACGACATTAATTCCATGTGTGAATTTAGCACAGTCATTTAAACTGTTGAGTAGAAATGTCATCATCTGTGAACGGAGGGGAGGCCTAGCCTGCTTATAAAATCCAGCTCCAAAGGGCTTCTTGGTGGTGCCGGTGAAGGAAAGAATATCGGGTTGTGGGGAGGGCATGCAGTTTCCTGGAGCCCACAAGGACCCCGCCCTTTCACACGGAGACAGGGAGTGTCAGGAGCTCTGGTCAATAAGTAGAGAGAGGACCCAGCACGTGCTGCTACTGCGTGGAGCCATTGACCACATCTGTGAGCTCCTTACTCCCCTTTTTGCCGTGATGTGCTGGACTCTGGGTCATGTGTGGAGACAGTGAAGTTGCAAGGTGTACCAGAGCTCATCATGGCCTAGAAGGAGGCAGCCTGAGCCACTGCCAGATGTTGAGCGGCCGCTGAATGATAAAACAAACCACCAAAACCTTTTTATCTTGAACTGCTGTGATTTGGAGGTTCACTGGGGAATTTTTGGTTTGTACTGAACAGCCTGGTGGATTAGCTTTCCAGGGCTGCTATAACAAATGACCACAGATTGGGTGACTTAAAACAACATATATTTATTATCTCACGGCTGTGAAGGCCAGAAGTCCCTCCAGGTGTGCGGGGACTGGTCCCTTCTTAGGGACTCAGTGGGAGAATCTGTCCCATGCTTTGCTCCCAGCTTCCAGGGGCTCTAGGAACCCTCAACATCCTTTGGCTTGCAGACATGGCACTCCGACCTCTCCCTCCCTCTCCTGATGGGCTTTCCTGTCTACGTCTCTATGTCTCCAGTCTCCCTCTCCTTTCTCCTGTACAAACACTAGTCATTGCCTTTAGAGTCCACCCCAGTCCTCTAGGATGATCTCTTCTTGAGATCCTTCATGTGATTACATCTGCAAAGACTATTTCCAAATAAGGGCACAGTCACAAACACCAGGCATTCGTACCTGAACGTACATATGAAGGGGCCACTCTTCAACCCATGCCCTTAGCTCGTCGTGACTGATCCAGGCCTATCCCCTAAACTACCTCAGTTACCTCTTAAGTCTTTTCAGACTTGGGATTGAAAAAGAAACTCTCATCTACAAGGTCGAAAGCCAGTGGGCCAAAGCTATTAGGGAGATGTATTATTTATAGAATTTGGAGGAAAAAAGAGCTAAATTGGTGTAGGGGCAGGAAGGAGCTGCTCATCTTACATACTCCAAGGACAAGATTCTAACTGGCATTTGGTTGGAGACCTGGGTCTAAGGGCCAAGTGGGAGAGGCTGAAGTGCAATGGCACAATCTCGGCTCACTGCAACCTCCGGGGAGGAGCTGGAGCTGGGTTCTTAAGCGTGTTTTTGAATTCTTATGGTCCTTGGAAAACCCTAGAAAAAGGTACAAAAAAGAGTCAAGTCTTCTACCAGTCCCTCCCGTTCCAGGAATGACTGATTTCCTGACTTAACCTGACATTCTTGGGTGAAGAATTGTGATCTTTCTTATTCCAAAAATCTTTTATTCTAAGGAGTGTTAGGGGCTGGTTAAATACATTTGCCCCAAAAAGTATAATAATAATATCTGAAAGAATCTACAAAAAAGAAAACTCCTGCAAATAAAAAGTGATGATAGGAAGATTGTAGAATACAAGATTGCAATATACAGAAGTCAATGGCAACTTATTCAAAAGCTACACCAATCAAGCCAGTGTGATATTGGCTAATGAAGGAACAAATAGATCAATGGCACAGAATAGAAAGCCCGGAAACGGACTTACACAAATACAATCAACTGACCTCTGACCAAGAAGCAAAACCAATACAGTAGAGAACAGATAGTCTTTTCAACAAACGGTGCTGGAACAACTGGACATTCACATGCAAGAGAGAGAAAAAAAAAGAAAGAAAGAAAGATCTTACACCCTTTAAACATATTAACTCAAATACATCAGAAACCTAAATGTAAAATGAAAATCTATAAAATTCCTAGAAGAGACAGAGGAGGAAATCTAGATTGACCTGAAGTATGGCAATGACTTTTAAAATATGCCACCAAAGGCAAGATCTATAAAAAAAATTAACAAGCCAGACTTCATTAAAATTTAAAACTTCTGCTATGTGGCAGATAATATCATGAGAATTAGGAGTAGTTTTTAATTTTGTTTTCTCGTTGTTCAGATAGAGAGCTGGTGTCCAGAATAGGCAAAGAACTTTTTTTTTTTTTTCTCCCACTGTCGCCCAGGCTGGAGTGCAGTGGCCGGATCTCAGCTCACCGCAAGCTCCGCCTCCCGGGTTCCGCCATTCTCCTGCCTCAGCCTCCCGAGTAGCTGGAACCACAGGCGCCGCCACCTCGCCCGGCTAATTTTTTGTATTTTTAGTAGAGACGGGGTTTCACCGGGTTAGCCAGGATGGTCTCGATCTCCTGACCTCGTGATCTGCCTGCCTCGGCCTTCCAAAGTGCTGGGATTACAGGCATGAGCCACCGCGCCCGGCCGCAAAGAACTTTTAACAGTGAACAATGAGAAAACAAAATTTATTTTTAAATGTGCAAGAGATCTCCTCACTACACAGGACATGCAGAGGGCAAAGCAACACCTGAAAGGATGCTCCACGTCATTGTTCCACGTCATACGCCATTGCTCCACGTCATACGTCATTGCTTCACGTCATACGTCATTGCTCCACGTCATACGTCATCAGAGAAGAGCACGTTGAACAGCCATCAGCTTCCGGAGCCACTACAGACCCATTAGCATGAACAAAATACAGAACGCGGACAGCGCCAGGTGCTGGTGAGGGTGTGGAGCAGCAGGAACACTCGTCCACTGCTGGTGGGAGATCAAAATGGCGCAGCCGCTTTGGAAGACGATTAGGCAGTTTCTCATAAAACTAAACACGCTCTCACCATATGATCCAACGATTGCAGTCCTTGGCACTTACCTAAATAAGCTGAACACTTGCTTCTACCCAAAATCCTGTGTGAACATGCTCGTGGCAGCTTTATTCATCATTGCCAGAACCTGGAAGCAACCAAGAGGCCCTTCGAGGGATGAATGGATAAACCGCGGCCCATCCAGACAATGGGATATTCTTCCGGCTGAAAAAAGGAATGGGCTCTCAAGCCATGAAGAAACATGGAGAAAACATAAATGCATGTCACTCAGTGAAGGATGGCTGCATACTATCTGATCCCAGCTAAAGAACATTCTGGAAAAAGTACAGCTATGGAGACAGTAACAAGATCAGTGGTTAGCCGGGCTCGGTGGCTCACACCTGTAATCCCAGCACTTTGGGAAGCTGAGGCAGATGGATCACTTGAGAGGTCAGAAGTTCGAGACCAGGGCCGGGCGCGGCAGCTCACGCCTGTAATCCCAGCACTTTGGGAGGCGGAGGCAGGGGGATCACAAGGTCGGTAGATCGAGACCATCCTGGTTAACACGGTGAAACCCTGTCTCTATTAAAAATACAAAAAATTAGCCGGGCGCCATGGCGGCGCCTGTAGTCCCAGCTACTCGGGAGGCTGAGGCAGGAGAATGGCGTGAACCCGGGAGGTGGAGCTTGCAGTGAACCGAGATCGTGCCACTGCACTCCAGCCTGGGCAAGAGCGAGACTCCGTCTCAAAAATAATAATAATAATAAAATAAAATAATAAAGATCAGTGGTTGCCAGGGGTTGAGGGAAGGGAGGGATGATGAGGAGGAGCACGGGGATTTTAGGGCAGTGATGTGTAGGGCACGTTGTATGATGTTACCGTAATGGATCCATATTATTCTACATTTGCCAAACCCACAGAATGAGCAACCCCAAGAGTGAGCTGTGGACTCTGGGGGGTGATGCCGTGTTCTGTTGGTTCATTGATTGTAGCGTAAGCACCACCAAGCTGGGGACATTGGTAGTGGTGGAGGCTGTACGTGTGCAGGGGCAGGGGTTAAGTGAGCTCTCTGTTACATTGAGCTTTCTGCTCCATTATTCTGTGAACTTAAAACTACTCTAAAAATAAACCTATTAAATTGTTCAGAATCAGTAAGAATTTAGTGCCCATTACTCTTAAGAATGTGGTGTCATTGAAATAACGGCTTTTATTATAAATCATAAAATACACAGGCAAAGAAGCAGGCATTGCCGTGTGCAGGGCAGCCCCTTGTGGGTGAAGTTCATCTGGATAGGTGCTTTCTAGGATCTCATTTTTATGTCTTATTTCCCCTAATCATAGGTTTTATGCCTCCAGATAAATCATTTTCCATCTTCTTCTGTCTTGGCTTAAGTGCCGAATGTGGACCCAAATGTCATTTTCTCCGTTTCTCAATTTCCCTTCCTCTTGGAAATATGATGGGCAGGCATTCTCCCACACGGTCAGGTTTCCTGCCTGGAAAGGTTACCCTCAGGCTCGGGACGTTTGAGCCCTGCATACATAATAACTTGTAAACAAGTACTCTGCGGATAATTGCCCGAAAGCTGAACCAAGCCCTGGACAGCCATGGCTCTCATTGCAATTTGTGCCTCTGGTTTCTCAATTTGAAAGAGCTTGTCAGATTTCCTGACATTCACACCAGTGCCTCCTGGTTTCTGCTGTGGATACATTTTCATTATCCTTAATTGGTGTTAAGTACCAGCGCCCTGCCAATGATGCCCGTCACCGTGCCGGTCCGGTGTAAGTATCATTAGCTCTCCTGTTTACCCTCCCGATATGGAATAAGTTAGAAACATTACAGGAAGTGGGCTAAAAGCACAGAAAACATATTTGCATTGTGTCAAATTGCCAGGCTTTGCACAAGCTAACAATTTATTTTCTCCCCCTAACTGTGAATGGTCCACATTTTGTGGCTTACACTGCAATTTTTGTTTAAAAGGCATTATTGCCTACAATCTCAGTTCATTTGCTGCTAGTCTGTAAATGGCCATCTTTCGTATCAAAAATTTCAGTCTAAGTACTGATCGGCAGGTTAATATTATAGAAAGTACGCCCTAGGGGAGTATAAAAAGATGGTTGGATTTTAGAACCTAGTAAAATAGCTCTTTCCTCCAAAATGGGAATAGTTTAATCAACAAAATGACTTCAGCAAATATGCTCCTTCTTGGTGTTCATGTTTACCTGAGTGATACTTCACTAAACTCTTGCACTTTCTCATGGTATACTTTTCTTTGCTTTGGATGTTCATGTTAAATGTTATATTGGTTTTCTAGACACATAATGTGATCTATCCTGCCCTGTGAATGAATGAAATAAAACAAACCTACATATGTTTGCAAGTAAAAAGCTCATGGTAGGTTCCCTTGAGTTCACTGTGAGGTAGCTCATGGTGGAAGCTCTTACAATGCAGTCTTGTATGTACCAAGCCGCATCCCTTAAGTGAGTTATGATAGCCCCTTTAATATGATTTAATCAAAACATTTACATAGAATATCTTGTACGTGGGATTTCCTCACATGGACGTCATTCACGTGATCAAATGGTGACATTGCTGATGGCTCCCAGTGACTCCAGGTCAGCCACTGCCCAGCGTGGGGGACGCGTGTGTGGCAGCCACTGCCCAGTGTGGGGGACGCGTGTGTGGCAGCCCTGGAGTAGCTCAGTAGGACAGGCACCATTATCTCATTCTGCAGTCAGGTGGACCAGGGCTCAAAAGACTGATGGAGGTGCTTGAGGCTCTGGAGAAAGGCTGTGATGAATGGGGACCAGTCCCAAGCCTGCCAGGACAGGCCCTGTATCCTGCCTTCACAGGCATTTCTCTACCCCCAGTGATTCTCCCCGTCCATCATAGAAAGAGAAACCCCGACCTGGGGTGAGGCAGGATCCCCCTCCCCAAGTGGCGGGCTGTGTGAAGTGGGCGAGTTTTCACCCTGAACACACCCACCGCATTCCTGCCTTACCCTCTGCCACACTAGCTAAGATGGCGGTTTCAGAGGAGGAGGGCCACCTTCACCAGCTATTACCACGCCCTCCAGGCAGGACGCTGAGATTTGGCACAGGTTGCTGGCAGGAGGCATGGAGTCAGTGCGAAAATAAAATAAAATAAAAAAGGGAGTGCTCAGCAACAAGATCTCTGATAGTAATGGATAATCCAGCCCTAGAAAATAAATTCAAAATTAATCTTTTCAAAATAATTCAATTGTTTATATTTTTGTCTGCTTAAATTGCAGGATCTTGACACACACACACATTCACCACACTGGACACACCTCACACATACATGCACACGCACAGGCATGCACACATGCACACACACACACACAGGCATGCACACGTGCATACACTTACACACACAGGCATGCACACGTGCATACACTTACACACACAGGCATGCACACATGCACACACACACACACAGGCATGCACACATGCACACACACACACAGGCATGCACACGTGCATACACACACACACACAGGCATACACACGTGCATACATACACATGCACACACACCTACACACCTCTTAACCCAGTATCCTCCAAAGTTAGGACCCCATGTCTTCTCTTCCCTTTCCAGTAAAATTTTGTGAAAAAAAAAAACTGACCACACTTGCTGGTCTCCGATTCCTCTCCTCTCATTCTCTCTCATACCCTCTCTATCTTTTCTTTCTCTCTACCATCCTCACATGATCTTTCTTGAAAAATAATTAAAGTCTGTTGCTGAATGCACACTCGGTCAGGCAATTCATCAAGATTTTCACAGGGAGCTCATCCCTTAATATACCTAATAATATTGGGGATTGCTCTGAATGAGTAATAAGAATAATACATGTCGAGATGAATATGAATACCAAAATTCTTAATAATCTCATGTTATAAATGACGCACAGAAAGGTTAAGTAACTCTCCCAAAGTCACACCGCTATTTCAGTGCAAAGCCAAGAATTAACGAAGTCAAGAAGTCCAGCTCCAGATCCAGGGGTTGAAACCGCTACTCCAGGCTGCCAGTCTGGTTCTCTCCAACAGCTGACATACATTTTACAGATGTACTTTGTGACAGCAAAAAAAAAATAGTCACTAACAAGATTTTCTGAATCACGCTTGAATTAAAATACAAATAAAAGCAAAACATTATATATGAAGCTCCCTTGACATTTTCTTGGAAATCTTTCATAATAAACTCAAAATGTAATTTAGCAGAGAAAAGAGAATTTTTAGAAAACTCAGAGTATAGATGGTCTCCTTATTTAAGACTTTGTCAAATTTAATTGAAAAATAATTTTCCAAAATGTGTGCGTCTCCATGAAACCAGGGCATCCATGTGACTCAACCAAAAGTTATTTTTTGCAAAAGAAAAACGGTACAGGACATCCCAGTAACTTACATCAGTCTATTATAAATGTCTTTGAAAGACCCTATGGCCATTAAACATTCCAGTTAAGCTGATACATGCTGTAAAATATATTGTTCTAGTTGTCTTCAAGGAGTAAAATGTTTCCGATTATGGAAATTAAATGCTAAAGACATGTCGTTTAATATTTCAAAAGTATCCTGGAGTATTTTAGATGATTTCAATGTTTTCCTGCTAGATATGTGAAAAGACATTCCTGATTATTTGTCTGTGAATTAACTCACACAAAGAGATCCAATATAGGGAATTAACACAAACCGGTTACATCCACAGCATGTTACAGCTGGAAACGTTTTTCTCTTCTGAGGTTATTTTTCTTCATGTGAGGTTTCTGGTGCCTATTGATTGGGCTAAGAAGGTTGATGGGTAATTTAACCTCCCCTGGGCTGTGCTGGGCATCAGTCCTTCCCCTGCCTCTTCCTTCTCCATCTGAATACCTGATTGCCTCCCTTTATTATGTGGGCTGAGCCTGACTTGAATATTTCACGCTTGCACTCATTTGCAGCCAAGAGTACCCCAGGAGGAAACCCAGCTCTTGTAATGATCTATTGGCAGGTAGAGGACGGCGTGCACATCATTACAAATTAAATATCTGTCTTGGAGACTCGGGGACAAGCACAGTGGCATGTTGCACGTTAAATCCAAGAGAAACTTTGGAAGAAAAAAAGTTCATGTTACAAATTGATTTACCATCACCAGGCCAAGTAAAGGCAGAAGCTCTCAATAGTCCTTAATGCCTTCTTACTGTTCTCTTCCTCCTTTTCTTCTGCAATAACCTCTAAGGCATATTTTAAAAATTTAATGGGCACACACAGTTGACTCCCACCTCTCCATACACACACATGTGCATGCACAGATCTGTAGAAAGCCCTAGGTTAGAGTTGCAACGCCACTGTTGCTCCCATCAATCGATATTTCATCCCTGGTTCTCAGTTTTAGAAAACACCCCCAAAGGTGCCTCAGGACATGAAGATAAACAACAGCAATTTCTCTTCTTCTGGACAAGTCTTTTTCAAATGTAAAAAGTGTACAGGCACTTCATAATTAAAAAAATAAAATCTCACTCTTTTGATATACACTTAAATTTGGTTTAGGTTTCTTAAACAATCATAAACAAAACCATGTAAATATGCACTTATTTTTACTGTAAAAGAAAAGCAAGTTTAAAAATTCCATGTAAAATGCCGTCTCTTCCTCCCCTCCTGTTATCCATCCCTGCACCCTAAGAGGACCTACGGGTAGTGTAACCCTGTAACCACCAGCAGACATGGCGTTCTGACCAATATCCTCTGATAGGAGCCAGGGGTCTTTAGAGACATGGCTCATTTCTCAGGCTGGAGGAGTCCTCATTGTGCCAGAAAAAATGTAAGAGAACAATGATGAGGAAAGGTCGAAAAATACAAAAAATAGCTTACATGAGTTTTCACTGGTCAAATTAGGAGTAATTAAAATACCAGAATAAACAGTGATAGAAATGGATTGTGACTCACATACAACGAGAAATCACAAGTCTATGAAGAAATGAATGGGTGCATGAATGGATGGATGGATGATTGATAGAAAGATAATACGACAGTTACATGATGGTAAAGTGCCTTCCCTGAACGGTACTTACCAATGACAAGGGGAAAATAGGGCCTCTCACAATGGAGCCTGAAGACCCCATCAGGATTAAGGAACGAAATCTGCTTCCTGCTGAATAGAGGCAAAGAGAAGAACCAAGTCCTCTTGTGCAGATTTCCCGGCAAAGATTTGCAACTTGAGTCAATTATGAAAAAACATCAGTCAAACCCAAATCATGAGACACTTTAGAAAAGTAACTGCTTGTATTCCTTAAAAGTGTCAATGACATGAAAAGTCAAGGAAAGAAGAGAGTCTACCCCAGACAAAAGAAGACTCAGGAGAGGAGTCTACTGGGTGCCATCTGTGTTGGAGAAGTGAGTCCTTTGCCATCAGGATGGTGTGGGGCCGGTTGATGGAATGAGTGGGTCTGAGGACAGGACATAGTAATACTGGCATCCTCCAAGTCCTAAATGTGGTGGCTGTAATACAGTCATGTAGGAGAATATCTTTGCGCATGGGAAATACGGAGAAAAGTATTCAAAATAAAGTACATGTGATGGAACACACTGTCTACTATACGACTTCACTATCCAGAAATGGACTCTCAGCTGGCTACGGAATAAGAATCTTTATCCACAATTCCACCTCTTCTATAATTATGTTACTGTTCTAAAATCTACACAGCACTTTGGGAGGCTGAGGTAGGTGGATCACTTGAGGTCAGGAATTCGAGACCAGCCTGACCAACATGGTGAAACCTCATCTCTACTAAAAATACCAAAATTAGCCCAGCATGATGGCGGGTGCCTGCAGTCCCAGCTACTCGGGAGGCTGAAACAGGAGAATCCTTTGAACCTGGGAGGCGGAGGTTGCAGTGAGCCACAATCGTGCCACTACACTCCAGCCTGGGCGACAGAGCAAGACTCTGTCTCAAAAAACAGACAAACAAACAAACAGAAGCTAAACAGCATTTTAAAAGTATAACAAAAACGAGATATCATTAAATAACATCTACAAGATTGCTTTCTTATGATGGGTGGATCCTGCACTCACCATGTGTGTTCCATGCTCTCAGTCAGGTCAGGGGGCAGCTCTGCCCTGTCCAACATGGTCACTTGGTTCTTCTAGGGTGCACCCACTGTTCAGCTGTAATTCAGGCAGGTGGTCACGCATTGCAACATCTCATCTGCATTTGCCATGACTGCCTTCCAGGAGTAAAGTGCGGCTTCCTGGTGCTGTCGCCGTGGTTAACGCAGATGGAAGTGCAGTGACGGAGATCACCTTCAAGTTTGAAAGTAAAGTTCAGAACATCCCAAGCGTATTTACATCATCATATCATCATTCTAAGTAGAAAAGAAAAGGAGATAATTAATATTATCTCCTTAATATTATTAAGATTAAAAGGAGATAACTGATAGCAAGGAAAGCATAATGACTTGCACTCACAAGCGCAGGGAGACTGGCAAGCGGAGAAACACAAATTAGCACAATGTGGAGGTCCTGCTTCTCAGCTTCAAACTGGGAGGAAGTGGGATCTGGATGTTAGGTGGTGATAAGATGATGGGCAAATGACTAGAGAATGAGGGGATGCAGCCATTCATGACATCAAGCTGGAAGCGATTCGTGAAAGCAAGTGTGTGAATACGCGGCTACCCAGAAATTCTGCCTTCAGGCACAAAGAAACTCTTACGAGTACTCACAGCCAGGAAAGTAGAAACAGGCCAGTTCTTGTGTTAGTCATAGAAGCAGCTTCTTATGTAGGAGTCCATGATTAAAAAACAAACAAACAAAACAAAATGAAAAACAAAAGAAACACATAAATAATAACATAAATAAAATGTGCACCATATGCTATGCAGTAGTCGAAATAATAGAATTTTATATATACAAAGCAACCCAGGCAGATGGCAATATAATATTGAGGGAATGACTAAAAAGAAAGAAAAAGGTATCTTTTAAATAAAATAAATAACTAAAATTCTCAAAACTTAATATTTTCCCAGAATTGGCATGTTTGTTTCTGCTATGGTCCGAATGTTTACATCGCCCCCAAACTTACATGTTAAAGCCTTAACTACCAAGGTGATGGTATTAGGAGGTGGGGTCTCTGGGAGGTGATGAGGCCACAGGGCCAGAGTCCTCATGAATGGGGTCAGTGCCCCAAGAAGGAAAGACTCAAGAGAGCTTCCTCTCCCTCTGCCATGTGAGGACAGGGTGAAAAGGTGCCCCCTGCAAGCCGGGAAGGGGAGCTCTCAACAGGAACTCAACTGGCCCGTGCCTGGATCATGGACTTCCAGCCTCCAGAACTGTGAGAAATAGATGTGTGTCCTTGAAGTGGCCCAGTCTACAATGTATGTGTCGTCGCAGCCTAAAGGGACCGAGATACCGCACGTGTAGACGGTCCATTGAAAATCTCTAAGGGAAATGACGGAATGGGTGCTGCTGAGGGAGGGAAATAGAATTGCAGATGGGGAAAGGAGGTGGTTTGAACAAGGGACACAGGAGACATTTTGGGGGCAGGTCATAAAATATACCCCTAAAGGCCAAAGTGTGACCAGTTCTTCTTTGGCGGGGGGGCAATGTTTAGATTCAAAGTGAAGAGTGGAAAACACAGCACGCTGTTGGGTAACAGAAAACATGTCTCCAAATTGATGGACGCCCCACCTTCAGAAAACTCTCTCCGGCCAACTTGCTCTCTGGGCCACAACCCTCCCAGCTCCGTGTCCCCTCCGAGTTCCGTGTCCCCTCCCACCTCCGTGTCCCCTCCCAGCTCGGTGTCCCCTCCCAGCTCTGTGTCCCCTTCCAGCTCCGTGTCCCCTCCCAGCTCCGTGTCCCCTCCCAGCTCCGTGTCCCGAGTTCCGTGTCCCCTCCGAGTTCCGTGTCCCCTCCCAGCTCCGTGTCCCCTCCCAGCTCCGTGTCCCCTCCGAGTTCCGTGTCCCCTCCCAGCTCCGTGTCCCCTCCCTGCAGGCTCCCAGAGGCTGCCAGTATCACAAGGGAAGCCCCTCTACCATGCAGCCACCCTGGAGCAGCCTCTGTGCTCCTCTTCCTCCCTGGATTCTGCAGTAAAAATTGCAGCAGGATCAGAAAATGTGTGGGGTGGTGCATTCAGATTTCTGTAAGTTTAGGCCTCATCTTTGCTGGTTGCGCATTATATTCCAGCCATATCAATTGCCACTGAGTTGAAAGGTCCTACCTAATTGAGTTGAAAATAGTAATACATGCTTTTACATGCATACGTGGTTGAAGATGTCTTTTCCTGATATCCATAGAGGAAGGGCCTCGATACTTTCGACTCGCCCAGTCTGCAGCCCTCAGCATGGTGTCTTGGGGTGAGATGAAGTCACCTTCCCTGAGCAGCACCCTCCACAGTCAGGGGCACCCTGCACACTTCTGTGGGGAGGACACGCTAAAATGAAGGGAAAGCTACTAAGCTGTGAAGCAATGCTGTGCCTGCCCAGGGCCTGGTGGGCAAAAGGACCTATTTGTCTTCTTAATTTCATTAATTAATTAATTTGAGACAGGGTCTCCTTGTGATCATGGCTCACCACAGCCTCAATCTCCTAGGCTCAGGCAGTCCTCCCAGCTCACCCACCAGAGTAGCTGGGACTAACGGCACGCACCACCACACCAGCTAATATTTGTATTTTTTGTAGAGACAGGATTTTTATCATGTTGTCCAGGCTGGTCTCAAACTCCTGAGCTCAAGCAATCCTCCCACCTTGGCCTCCCAAAGTGCTGCGATTAAAGGCATGAGCCATAATTTTATTCTTAAAATTATAAACAGGCTGGGTCAGTGGTTCACACCTGTAAAACCCAGCACTTTGAAAGTCTGCGGCAGGAGGATCACTGGAGGCCAAGAGTTCAAGACCAGCTTGGGCAACATAGTGAGATCCCCCCCCACAAATAATAATAATAATGATAGTAAAATGCCAGGCATGGTGGTGTATGCGTGTAGGCCCAGCTATTTGGGAGGTTGAGGCAGGAAGATTGCCTGCACCCAGGAGGTGGGGCTGCAGTGAGCTATGATTGCATCACACCACTGTAGCCTGGGAGGCAGAGCCAGACCCCGCCTCTACAAAGAAAAAGATTCTAAATGTCTTGGGATGGCAGAGCCATAGGATCTGACTCCTTTGCTCCCAATACCCTGGGACACTGGAGCTAAGTAGGCAGAGGGAAAACTGGAGTAACTTAGGGAGAGAGGAACCTAGAGAGAGAAGGAAGAAAAATCCGATTTCCGTGTAGGAGCCTGTAATTAACTGATGACTCGACGGGAAAAGCACAGGCAGGTTTCCCCCTCTCTTCAGGACTCTGCTTCCCACAAATAGGGATGAGTAAGAATTTCTTTCTGGCACCGGATTGTACCTTCCCAGAGGGCATAAGCACAAAATCTGGGATTAAAACAGCCTATGTTGTACAGGCTTTTGCAGTTTGCCAGCATCTTTCAAACACATGCTCTTATTTGATCTGGGGGTTAGTGCATGTCTAAAACACACAGTGTGTGGCAAGGCTGAGATTCAAGCCCAGCTTCCATTTCCAGGCACTGACACTACATTGCACAATGAAAAGCAATATTGCACTAGGCAGCCATAATTATACACAAGCATATACTTCTGCCAAGAAACTCCGCATTCTTGAATCAGATTTTAAGTAGTATGCAAAGTCACTTTAAGAATAAGTGAAACTCAATTAATTGACTATAATCTGCTTAAGAGGATTAGCATATCAAAAGAAAGAATGTGTCAATAAGAATTAACAGAAGTAAGCTGTGCTCATTCAAGTTGTCTGAGTGCCATGTGAGGATGGGACTTCAGCTTTGTGTATTCCGTATACAACCACCATGGAGACCCAGACATGGGCCCAGCAGAACCTCAAGCTATTAAAACTTCTAGACAAATGATTAACTCCCTTTGCTCTGATATCATGAAGAAATCATCCAATAATTTGGCTTCATACGTAGCTCTTCTCCGGGGAGATGGTGTGCCCATGAACCTCCAGTCCATAAGACAATTCGATTTCTCATGGAAGATTAGCTGATAGTGTGTGTGGTTTCTGTACTTTGATCTTTGATTGAGGCCATGAGGACCTAGCACGTTCTCCTTTTGCCTGGCTTCACCCTGCTCCTTCCTCTGAGCTGGTCAGACCTTTCCAATGTCTGTGCTGACATCTGAGATTTTAGGAGGACGTTTGTGTTGCAGAAAGATGGGAAACCTCGCAGGGAAGGTGAAGTCCGTTTTAACCACATTTTATGAGACATGGAGGAGGTTCTTAAAAGCACTGGTAAAAATAAATTGCTCAAGGTGGGAAAGACAGATTGTGTTTAGAATTATTGCAAGAGGGGAAAGAGACGTCGCTATAGGACAGAACTCAGCTCCCAAAACAAACAGGTTGGCTGGGTTTACAGCCAGCCAGCAGATGGAGAGGGGAGGGCAGGAGATGGGATCACTAGGTGGAGACCGTCAGGGTAGGGAATTCTCCATAAACTGACCTGACAGGATTCTTTCTAAAGGCAAGCCAAGGACTTAGGCACCAAGGGTAGGGTATGAGGAAGTTGATTCCTTATTGAGGGTAGGGAATTCTTGGGAAAGTGACATAGCAAGATTCCTGCTCAAACTGGGCTGGGCAGGCAGGACTGGGTGCCTGGAGAAGGCCAGGTCCGGAAGAGGCTCAGAGGAGCTGTGGGACATTTGCTCAAGGAGCGTCTCTGTCGGGTCAGAGCCAACTGCAGGCTCATTTAGCTCGGAATTCCAAGCCGTCCAGGAACTCCAGCGGTTTCCACGATTTCACAGCATTTAACCATTTTGAAATTATTCTTTTACTTCTTTCTCCATGAGTTGATTAGGGTGACTCAGCCATCTCCCCTCAGGAGGAACACAAGGTCTTTCTCCATTTCACTGCCTGTGTACATACCTTTAAGCACACATGTTTATTTCTGTGCTGTTTCTTAAGATAAATTCCAAGAGAGAGGCTCGTGCCTTCAGCACGTGTGCATCTTTGTGGTTCCCAGATTATCTGATAGACCTCTAGAAGAGAATGGCGCCAATTTAGAAGGCAAAGTTAACCCTTTATGAGTGATTCAATGTCTCTTGCCCTTATCATCCTTGTGTGCTATGATTTAAAACACCAATAGAGCAAGTGCAAACATTTACTGCAGGTTCACCTCATCTGCATTTCTTTAATTGCCGTGGATGATTCAGTTTTCCATTTCATCTGTGTGAATTTTCTGTAGCCTTTTAAAATGGCCTAGGCATTTATTTTATTAAATTCTAGAGCACTCAGACATAAGCATGACCCGAGGCATAAATAATGTGGTGGCCACAAGATGCATCACACATGCGCAATGACACTGCAGATCCAGAACTTTCCAGATACCTGACTGAAAATCCCCTGATTAAAAAAATGAAGTATTTTGAAGGTATGTAGATATTTTTCCACTATAATAACGTATGATTCTTTCTGAAATGTTTTACAAAAATAATCCTCATTCAACATAGACTGAGACAAATAACGAAAAAAGTAATGAAATAAAAATAATGGTAATGATAAAGTCTGATTTTTTATTAGTATTTTATTGCTAATTTACTTTATGTCTTGTGTATTATAAATTCTTCTTTTCGTTAACATCTATACCTATCTCTCTTCATCTAATTCATTTTACAATTATCTCTCCAAATTAGTAAATTGGCACTATTGTTTTCATTATTAGTATCTGGGGACTTTAATCATCTTAGTTTACTTTTTTAAGTCCTACCTAGTCTGAAACATGACAAGCTCTGTTTTCTGCAGGTTCAGGAGAATGACCAGAACTTGAAGCTGTATATGTACAGGGATATAGTGATAGTTTTTAGACATTAGAAAGGAAATGCTTTTCTTCGTGTCTTGAGCCACTTTTTTCTAACTTCATTTTGGATTACAACTTAGCCCGTTTATTTGAGTTGGCGCTAGTGCCTGAGAATGTTGAAGAATTGTATTCCACGTCTTCTGAACAATGTCTTTCAAAGAGTCCCGGTGGGCTCTGCCCTTGCTGGCCTCCCTTTGACCTGCGTTGTCTCCCACCTCCCTCCAAACAGCCCCCACACTCGCACAGACGCTGCCTTCTGTCTCATTGATAAGGGGTTTCTGTGTAGCTCCGTGAAAAGCCTCTCCAAAGTGCAGATAGATTACATCTATTGTCTCTCCCGTCTGAGTGTCCTGCCACTCCATGGAGAGACGGAAATTAAATCGACTTGGCACAGTCTGTCCCTCACTGAGTGAAGGAGCTGATTGTACTTCACAGCCCTGTCCTCTTTGGGGTGATTGCAAATTGATTAGTTAACAATGTATTATTCCCGTTTCTTCCCCGCTACTGAAATTTTAAGCTGACCAGTTAATGATTATAATGATAAAACTTTTCTTTTAATTTCAAAAATGAGCGGTATCATCCATCCTTTCCATGATTTCAAGAACTGCCTGTGATTTCCACTGGTTATTGTAGATATCTGATGATGACTTGAGAGCCTGCCATGAGAGTCCCTGCCCTGGTTTCATTGTCCCAGAAGCTGCTCTGATCACCTTTCCATATTACAATTCACCACAATCCAGGAAATGCCCCTAGATTCTCTAAATTTCCTTGTCTTTGCTGAATTTATTGATATTCTTACATAAAGATGAATCTCATATATATATATATATATAGAGAGAGAGAGAGAGAGAGCGTGATGGTGGTTGGGGGAATAAAAAGCTTTAAAAAATTAAAATGAAGCTGAAATTCTTCAAGGCACTTTTCTGAGTATGCTCACGTTTTTAAAGTGCATATTTTTATTTAGTGCTATATACATTTTCAGATAACTGCTCAATTACAACATAGGCTGAGATTCAAATCACCAAATAATTATTTGTAGATTATAAGAAAAATGCTTAGAGTATTTTATATAATCTGCAATGAGGAGTGACGATGTGATTTTAGTTGTATATTAATGCTTGCTAAAGTAAACAAAAGTGTTTCAACATCTTCAGCCAGGTATTTTTTTTTTTTATTTTTACTCCTGAATTTTTAATTCAGGTAATAATTACATATATTTATGGGATACAGAGTGACATTTTGATACATGTATTTAATGTGTGATGATCAAATCAAGGTAATTAGCGTATCCATCATCTCAAATATTTATCATGTCTTTGTGTTGTGAACATTCAAAATCCTCTCTTCTCTATAGCTTTTGGAAAATACACAATAAGTTATTGTTAACCATACTTAATACTTACCCTGGAGTTGGTTAACAACTATAAAATTACAGCTGGGTAGGAGGAATAAGTTCTAGTGTACCGTAGAAAGCTATTCTTGGATTTGTAATTAGGAGCCTTGGAAACTGCATTCATTCTTCCAGGTTCCTGCCTTCCAGTGACTGCACCAGTAGTAATTTTCTAAATGGTGCCCTTGTATCCTGAAAGGAATAAAGCAAATTGCAAAAGCACACAGCATGCAACTGAGCTCCCAGGAAGAGCCGGGACCTCCCAACACTATCCACAGAAGCACAGGTTGCTCCATCAGTCTCCAAAGCAGCGTCACGGTAGACTGTCTGACTTTCAGAATCTCTGTCCACGCTGGGTCGCAACCTGTTCATAAGAAAAGAAAGGGAGGCTGACAAGAAAAAGTGCATCGTATTCAACGCACGAGCAAGACATTCATATCAGCTCTGAATGTGTGCCAGTGATGGCCACTGGGGCCAGGCAGCCTTCATTCAGGTCACTCCTTCCAAGGCACAACACCGTCTGCACATGATGGGCTTCACCTAGGAATTGTTGCTTGTACTTCAGCAGAAAATGAATTAGGAGGCAGGAACAGGCAGGACGCCACCACAGTCAACTTTGGGAAAAACCACATGGAAAGCATAAGTGAATCAGTGATTGGCATCACGCAATGCTGCTCCATTCCGTCAACTTGCTTGGCATATATTTTTGAAACACACTCAAAAGGACCCTTTGTGTTGCATGCGTTTTGACTGGGTCTTATCTCCCTTTTATCACATCCTATCTGCTCATTTGACAGGAGTGAATACAGAGTCCGCCTTCCATCTGGAGAAGCAGGAGCTCAGTGGCTGGTGCAGCGTGGTCACGTCCTATCCGCTCATTTGACAGGAGTGGCAGTGCGGAGTCAGCCTTCCATCTGGAGAAGCAGCAGCGTGGTGGCTGGTGCAGGGTGGTCAGGGCTTCCTGGGAAGAGCCCAGTGGGGTGAAGGCACTGTCCTGCTGGGGCTCCTCTAAGCACAGCCTGCAGGCCCTAGAGACTTATGAAGCTTCTTCAGTTCTGCATGGAGGAAATCGACGCTAGGAGCTGATTTGAAAAAGTGGCCTATTTATTCATGTAATAAACATTTGTTGAATGTTTCCTGTGTGCCTGGCAGTATCCTAGACATCATTTTCTGATAAGGGTGCAGTGGTTGAGGTAGTGGGGAGTAGCAAGCAAATAGTTAAATGAACTAGGCAAAAATCAGAGTGAGAGGTGTTATGAACACAAACAAGACTAAATCTATACATAAGCAGACCATCCCCGCTCCCCAACAAAAAGACCAACTTGGTACAGGGCGATGCCGTGGAGAATGAACAGGGTATGGTGAATAAGAGGTCATTTACATCATGTGGTCAAAACTGATTAACAGGCAAGGTCCTGGAATGGGATGGTTGAACCCTATAGTTTTAGCCTGCCCTTGCATTGCTATGAAGAAATACCTGAGACCGGGTTATTTATTTATTTATTTATTTTTTGGAGATGGAGTTTCACTCTTGTTGCCTAGGCTGCAGTGCAATGATGCAATCTCAGCTCACTGCAACCTCCATCTCCCAGGTTCAAGCGATTCTCCTGCCTCAGCCTCCCGAGTAGATGGATTATAGGCATACACCACCACGCCCGGCTAATTTTTTATATTTGGTAGAGACGGAGTTTCTCCATGTTGGTCCGGCTAGGCTCAAACTCCCAACTTCAGGTGATCTGCCAGCCTCGGCCTCCCAAAGTGCTGGAATTATAGGCGTGAGCCACTGCACCAGGCCCGAGACTGGGTAATTTATAAAGAAAAACAGTTTCATTGGCTCAGGGTTCTGCCGTCTGCACAGGCTACATGATACTGGCATCTACTCAGCCTCTGGGGAGGCCTCAGGAAACTTACAGTCATGGCAGAAGATGAAGCTGGAGCAGGCAGGTGATAAGGCAGAGCAGGAGCAAGACAGAGGGAGCGAAGTGCCACACATTTAAACATCCAGATCTAGGGAGAACTTGCTCACTACTGAGAGAACAGCACCAAGCTGATGGTGTTGAACCACTCATGAGAATCCACCACCATGAGCCAATCACCTCATTCCAGGCCCAACCTCCAACACTGGGAATTGCATTTCAACATGAGATTTGGGTAGGGACACAGATCCAAACTATATCACCCTGTAACTGTATTTTTAAGATGATAATACATCAGATTTGCATTTTTCAAACCTTCCCACCCAGTTTGTAGCTTATCTTTTCATATTATTAACTGTGTATTTCAAACAGTAAAGATTTTTAGTTTCTATGAAACCTTGTTTTCTGCCTAGATCACTGCCTAGCATGTAGAAAATAAATATTTATTACATGAGTGAATACGCTGCTATTTCAAATCAACTCCTAACGTTGATTTACTCCATTAACTTATCAACATCTTACCAATTTAGGGCATGATTTTGTGTTGCATCACAGAAATCTTTGCCAAACCCAAGGTCACAAATATTTTATCTTATGTTTTATTTTCAAAGTTTTAAAGCTTTGTTAGCATTTAGGTCTGAATCATTTTGTGATTTTTTTAATATCATGAAAAGTGTGTATTAAAGCTTAATTTTTGCACATGGATGTATAATTTTCCCACACAATTTGTTGAAAAGAATATTCTTTCTTAATTAAATTACCTTTGCATCTTTGTTGTAAGTCAGTTGATTATATAAGTAAACACACACATATCTAGACAATTTTCTTGCAATTATTCTTTGTATCTCTGCTTTTGCCAACATCACAACACTTTCTTTACTACTGTAGCTTGAACAGTGGATCTTGAGATATGGTAATGTCTTGCAAGTCTATTCTTGTTTTCAAAATTCTTACTACTATTCCAGTTTCTTTTATTTTTTTCTATATACCTTTTAAATTAGCTTTTCAATAACTACCAAAAAGTCCTGCTGAGATTTTGATCACTATTGCTTTAAATCAATAAATCAATCTGGCAAGAACCAACATCTTAACAATATAGAAACTTCCAATTCATAAACATAGCATATCTCCTTGTATTCGGTTGATTCTCAATATAGAGATGATGAACAAGCTTTATGAAATTATTGCCTACTGTTCAGTGTTTTTGGCACCATTATAAATGGCACTATTTTTTAATTTTAATTTTTAACTTCAATTGTTGATTGATTGTACCTAGAAAAAATGTTTTATGAATATTAGATTTGTATCCTAGAACTCGATAAATTTGTTTACTAATTCTACAAGTTCATGTGTAGATTCCTTGGTAAGTTCTGAGTAGTCCATTATGTTCTTTGAAAATAAAAACTCTTTTGTTACTTCCTCTCTAATCTATTTGCCTTTAATATCTTTTCTTGCCTTATTGCGCTAGCTAGGACCTCAAGCATGATGTTGAATAGGAGTGATTGGATGAGAGATCCAATGCTTAGTTGTGATGTGTGTATGTGTTTTCATTTTTATTCAACTCAAAATATTTTTCAGTTTCCTTGTGCATTCCTCTTTTGCCCATGGGTTTTTATAATTGTAAACTTAGATTTCTAAATATCTGTGGACTTTTCAGTTACTCTTCTTTTTAATGTATTTTTGTTGAGAAAATACTTTGTATAGTTACAATCACTTTAAATGTATTAGAGCTTGTCATGGCTTAACATGGTAAACGTTCTGTGTGTCCTTGACAATAATTTTCATTTGCTGTAGAGGGTTAAGCTTTTTATAAGAGACAATTAGGTCAAGTTAGTAGATATTGTTGTTTAGGTCTAAAAATCCTTGCGGTTTTTGATCTCTATTACTTTAATTCCTGAGACAGGAGTGTTGAGGACATTAATAAAATTATAGATTTTTCTATTCCCCTTTCAGTTTTATTAACTTTTGTTTGATGTATCTTAAAGCCCTGTTGTTATCTATACACACATACACATTTAGGATTTTAACTAAATTTTGGAGAATTAATCCCCTTTATCATAATGTAGTGGCTGTCCTCATCTCTGATAATAGGTAGTGTTTTGAAGTCTAGACTGTCTGACATTCACATAGCTCCTAATACTTTCTCTTTGCCAATGTTCACATGGAATTTTGTTTTCATCCTATATCTTCATGTTTACATAAAGATATGTTGCCATGCTACCTGTGTATTTAAAAGGAGTTCCTTATAGGTAGCATATAATTGTCTTGCTTTTATATCAACTCTAAAATTCTAAAAAAAAAATTCTGTACACATTTTGATGAGTATTTTTAATGCATCCATTTACCATTGGTTACTGGCTTAGTTTTCATACCTTTTTTATGTAGTAGGTTCCCCATGGTTTACAGTATACGTGTTTAATTTATCACAGCATTCCTTCAAAGAGTACTTTACAGCTTGATCTACAAGGACCCCAAAACAGTATTCTGTTAATTTCTTCTTTTGTGCTAGTGTTATATATCTTAATTTACATCTGCTATAAATCCTTGAAAATATTTCTATTTTGCTTTTGCAGCCAATAAACTTGGAGAGTGATTCAAATAAGAAAATTTTTTTTCTATTTGTCTTTATTTTAACCATTTTGAGAGCAATTTATTTATTTTCATAGATCCAATTTTCCTGTTACAAAAAGCTTCCTGATTGAAAAACTTACTTTAGGTATTTCTTGTATCATATGTCTGCTTCTAATATTATTTATTAGATTTTGTTCTTTTAAATATTTTTCGTCATCACTTTCAAATGGAATTTTTCTGAGTACTGAATATTCTAGCTTTCCTCAACCCCTGACTTCAGAGACCTCACACAGTTTTCTTCTGGTTTGGGTGGTTTCTGAAGATGTTTACTGTAGTATTTAGTATTCCTTCCTCTATACATAATGCATATTTTGCCCCCTTTGGATGTCCTCAAGATTTTTTCATTATCTTTGGTTTTTATATTTATTTATTTTTTATTTATTTATTTTTGAGACAGTGTCTCACTCTGTTGTCCAGGCTGGAGTGCAGTGGTGCGATCTCGGCTCACTGCAACCTCCACCTCCCAGGTTGAAGTAATTCTCCTGCCTCAGTCTCCTGAGTAGCTGAGAGTACAGGTGTGTGCCACCATGCCTGTCTAATTTTTGTACTTTTGGTAGAGATGGGGTTCCACCGTGTTGGCCAGGCTGGTCTCAAACTCCTGACCTCAGGTGATCTGCCTGCCTCGGCCTCCCAAAGTGTTGGGATTACCGACATGAGCCACCACACCCAGCCGTATCTTTGGTTTTCCTAGTGTGGCTAGAACAGGTGTGGGCTTTGTTATCTTGAGAATTCTTGACTCTGTGTTTTGGTGTCTTATATCATTTGTAGAAAATCTTCCCTTATTCTTTCAGACCCATTCTTATGTCTCTTTTTTTTTTTAATTTTGGATTTCAGTTACGTGAGTGTTTGCTTGTCCCATGGGAATTCATTCCATGGAGTGCTTTATTCTGAAGAGTTCCCCTTTTCTTCTTCAAATTAGATAATTTTTATTAACTGAATTTCATGTTTGCTGTTTCTTTCTTTGGCCAAGCTGTGTCTACTCGTGAGATGATGAGAGGCATTCTTCGTCTCTATTACTCTGTGTATCCCTCTGTGTATTTCCAATATTCTCATTTGACTTTTTCTTATAATTTTAATCTTTCCTCTGAAATTTTTAATCTGTGTACATGTTGCCAATGTTTTTTCTAAAACTTAAACATTCTTTCCTGGATAATTCCAATATTTGTTTCTTCTTAAGTCTGATTCTTTTGACTGCTTTGTCTCTCGTCAGGTTTTCTTCCTTGTTTTCTTATTTATCTCCTAACATTTTCTAATTTAAGGCTGGACGTCATGGGTAGAACAGTAGAAATGGAGCTAAGAAGTGAGTTTGCAGGGGCTGGACATGGTGGTTCACGCCTGTAATCCTAACACTTCGAGAGGCTGAGGTGGGTGGATCACCTGTGGTCAGGAGTTCAAGAGCAGCCTGGCCAACATGCTGAAACCCCGTCTCTACTAAAAATACAAAAATTAGCTGGGTGTGGTGGCACGTGCCTGTAATCTCAGCTACCTGGGAGGCTGAGGCAGGAGAATCACTTGAACCTGGGAAGTGGAGGCGGCAGTGAGCCAAAATCGTGTGACTCCACTCCAGCCTAGGTGACAGAGTAAAACTCTGTCTCAGAAAATAATAATTTTTTTAAAAAGAAGATGTATGTATGCTGGGAAACAGTATGCTTTTACTGCTATATTCTTAGTATAAGATTTGAGTCTATCTAATCAGAAACTGAACTGGTTTAGATTTTGTTACTATGGTTATCTTCAGTGTTCCAGCTACTTAAGTGTGTAGGGTTACCTTGTGCATGAAGTAAGGTCAGGGGTTCTGGAGTGTTTCTCTGAATATTCCTGCTTTGCCTGCAGCGAGGGGCCATCCCTGAGCATTGATGCAATAAAGGGAATTTTTTCCGCCTTGTCCCTTTCCCAGCAGTGGATGGCTATTGCTTGTTATTTTGTGTTTCCCAGCATGGTGATGGTGGTCACAGGATTTTCTCTTGCTCTGATTTTGCCTCCGTTGTAGTATTGCAAGTGTAGGACTCATTAGTATTGCAAGTGTAGGACTCTCTAGTATTGCAAGTGTAGGACTCATTAATTCTGCCCCTCTTCTCTGAAAAGCCTAAGCTTGCTTCCATTGTTGTGTCTTGTGTAAGGAAGTTCCTGGCCTCCCCCAGAGACAGGAGACCTCTGATGGTCTTAGTATTTGATGTTGGAGCCCAAGCTGTTTCTTATCCACCCCCAGGGGATGCAGGTATTCTTCATTCATAGCGTGTTTCCCATTACGGTGTGCGGCTGTGTTCCGGGCTGCGGGTGTGCGCTAGCCTGTGTTCGGCCACAGTGTACCTTCGCCTGTGTGCCAAGGCACAGTGTGCCTTAAGCTGTAACCGGCCGAGTGTGCCCATGTATTCCAACCAGTGTACCTTCCCTGCATGTTCCGGCACAGTGTGCCTTCGCCTGTGTTCCAGCCACAGTGTGCCTTCGCGCCTGTGTTCCAGCCACAGTGTGCCTTCGCCTGTGTTCCAGGCACAGTGTGCCTTCCCTGTGTTCCAGCCACAGTGTGCCTTCGCCTGTGTTCCAGCCACAGTGTGCCTTCGCCTGTGTTCCAGGCACAGTGTGCCTTCGCCTGTGTTCCAGCCACAGTGTGCCTTCCTCTGTGTTCTCAGGCAGCAGAAGTCACCATCTTCTCCCAACGGCTCACAGCGTTTGCACTGCAGTAGAAGGTCCACAGGTGGAATTTGGGCTGCTTTTCATCAGCAACTGCACCAGGCTTCGAGGCCTGCACCATCGTTAGACTCTCTCCAGTCTGCCACCCTGTCTCTGATCCTTCCTGTGAGTACTTGGCGGAGGTTCATGGAGGAGAGTTTTGAGTAGGTGTGAATTCAGCTTGCCCACAGCCATCATCAGCAATCCATCATCATGCTCATCTGAATTCTTCTCCCTGACTTGTAAGGCACCTGAAGTCTCTTTCTCCCATCAGAGAGAAGTGAGTTGCTGGTCAGGTATCATTTCTCCATGGTATGAGGAATGCCACTCCTCGTACTGCATGACACTTGATTGCTCTGTGCACTCAGCTTTTCTGTTACGTTCCAAAAAGTTATGATTTTGTGGTCTATGTGGCTTTTTCTTGCTGTTATGGTGAAAGTAATATTCTTACTGGAATTGTAGACCTAGGTGAAAGCACAACTCTCAATTTCCTTTTTTAAACATTTTCGCTGCTTATATTCTGTATCTGTTCACTTATTATGTCCATCTTTTTTTAAGTCTTTGAATATATTTATAATAAAGTTCTGTCTCCCATTCGGTACCTGATCTTTTAGGAGTTCGCTTCCATTAACTTTTTTTTTTTAATTTTGGCTTATGAGTTACATATTTTTGTTTCTTTGAATACATATTTTTATTATCATATGCTAGAGATTGTGAATAATACGTTTTAGCTGTGATGTCAAGGTTTGCTGTGGCACGCAGTTAAGTTACTAGAGGATTACACTGCTCTAGTCCAGCTCAGCTGAGTCTGTTACAGCTGTTCAATGTATCTCTTGGCCTTTAGCCTCAGACACCACTGCTAACCCAGGGCATGGGGGCCACCATTAAGGAGCAGCCTCATTAGACTGTGTCCCAAATAAACAAGGTTTTCCACCTCCAGTTGGTTCAGTTCGATGAGGGTGCTCCAGCCACGCCTCCAGTTTCTTCTGCAGGTTTCCAACCTCCCCCTTGGTGAAGGGCTGTTGGGAGACACCCACCTCTGGTCCACTCACACCCACCACATGGCTTCTTCCTCTTCAGCCCCTGCCCTGCCCCTTTCAGCTGCCTCAGCATCGCTGGGCATGATCTCTGTCTCCACAGCTCAGGAAAACTCTTAGATCTGTATGGGCTCATCTCTCTGTCCAGGGGTTTAAAAAATGCCACTAGTCAGAAATCCAGGGCAAAAATGATGCTCACGTTGGGCGCATCCCTTTTCTTGAATATCAAAACCCTGCATTCCATAGAGTCCAATACATGGCAGTCATGGTCTCACAGTATGTGTCTAATTGTAGAGCAGTTTATGGAGGACAGGTAGGTCTAGTACCAGTTATCCCATCATTGCTGGAAAGTGTGCTAGGGTTTACATTATTTAAAAAAATGACTGGCTGTCATTTATGAAAAATGAACTGTAGATAGTTCGGAATAGAAACAGGAAGACCAACTAGGAGACTATTGCACTAGCGTGGAAAGAGACCTTTGTACTGGAGTGGCAGCAAGAGAGTATGTACTGGAGTACTGGATGTACTGGAGTGGCAGCGGGGGATAGCAAGAGAGAGGGAAAGGCTGGGATTTAGATGTGATAAGACATGTTGATGAAATGAATGCCTGGGGGAGGGATGCCTCCTAGACTCTACTTGCTTGAGCCATGGGTTCTCTGTGGCTTATTTTTCTGAGACTAGGAATGTGAAGCAAATAGTTGGTGGTAGTGAATAGAAGGGACTTGGAGCTCTGTCTCCACTACTCAGAAATACCAAGTAGGCAGTGGATATGTTAACCTAAAACTTACCAAACAAGGACAGATTGATGCATTTGTAGTCATCAGCCCATCAATGATATTTAAAGTCTTAGAATAGAATGCATTCTAAGGCTTTGTAAGGGTGCACAGAGTGAAGGGCCATGGCAGAATTTAGAAGCATTACGTTATTGGAGCAGAGGAGAAGGGAAAAAAGAAGAGGAGAAAAGAAAAGAGACGAGAACATAAATATGGTAGAAAAGAAGGGGCCAGCGAGGAAGAGGGTGCAGGAGATGAAGCGTGTTGACAAAGTGATGGGAAGGTCGGAGCTGCATCCGTGAGGAATTTTGAGAAGTGGCGCCCATGAGAACAAAAAGTAAGGGCTTCATTTGTCAACAGTGGCCGCTACCTTACGCAGACTCTATGTCAGGTCCATGCAGAGGCCTTTCTGGAGTGGAGAGAGAGACAAGGTATTAGGAAGGGGCTCCAATAACCACAGGAAACTCTTTCAGAAATGTTGCTCTTAAGGAGCTTGACAGGCGGCATGGAGGGTTTGATGGGCTGTGTCCTTCATTCTATTTCCTTCCTTGCTTCAGTTGAATGCTACAAACTAAGGCTAAAAGTCGAGGGCTTAAGCTTTTCCCAGAGCCTTTACTGGCCCCGGAAACAGAAGCCTTAACTGTGAGCTTAGGGAACAGGAGTTAATTTAAATAAACCAAAATAACATTGGATATGCAGATTTCCTAAATATTAATAAAATATGAAGCAAGCCATTCTAATAATATCACTCATAAAAATCTGTGATCATTCATTCCTTCTTATTAAACTTTCACATTTTAGTTTTCTTCTAAACCTGGTATCTTAGCTTGTTCAGGTCCCTGTGATAAGATGCTAACCTGGGTGGCTTAGAAACAACAGAAGTTTACTTCTTACAGTTCTGGAGGCTCAGAGGTCTGAGATCAAGGCCTCGGCCGCTTCAGTGTTCCGTGGGGGCCTCTTCCTTGTGGCAGACGATGTGTTCCCACTGGGTCGTCACATGCTGGAGGGGACCAAAGAGCTCCCCTTGGGTCTCTTTTACAAGAGCACGGATTTCATTGATCTAATCACCTCCCAAAGCCCCCACTCCTGATACCATCCAGAGTTAGCATTCAGCATAGGAATTCGGGGAGCACAAACGTTCCGAACATAGCACCCCCTGTTCCTTAAAGTGCCCTTTCAGTTCCTGACCTGTGCCTCCTCCTTAGCCTAAAAGATTCGATCTCTTGCTATTCACTCACCTTCCTCCTTCTCCTCTTTATAATGACACTGATAATAATACGAAGAAAACAGATAATAGCTTTGTTTTATGTGCTATGTACTATGCCAAGTACTCTACAAATCTCATCTTACTTTTTCTTAAGGCAATAAAACTTATAAACAATACATCATTTCCAGAAAGAGAAGTCAGAGAGATGTAGTAGGATAGTAAGAAACAGAACTGGCAGTTAAGCTTAGCTCCGTCTAAAACAAATCATTTTCTCATATAGAACACCCTAGAAGGTCGGCATTTCCAGGCGTTTCTTGAGTATTTTGTTGAATCACTGCCATTGCATCGCTGCTTTTTACTTATCTTTCATTTGTTTTTATAAATTCAGTAGGATATTTTCTTTCTGACTTATCAGGAAAATGTTTTCCTCTTTTTGTAATTCATAAATCTCTTAAACCCAAAAACATTGTGGATGGAGCAAAAGTTCTTGCTCCCTCAGGCTGGAACTTGGAGGCTGATTCTGGCACCTGCTGGCTGGTGACGTTGTCCTGGCGGGTTAACCTGGGACCTGAACCTTCTCATCCCGGATGTGAAGTGAACGCTTCGGAATTCTTGCGTGTCTGGGATTGTTAAAGGAAACAGCGGATCACATGGGGGGCGTTGCACGTGGCGCGGGGTGAGTGCCCACGACCTACTGATTTGATGCGTGGATTTCGTCGCTCCTCCTCGGGGCTCTCCCACGGACAACCGTCTCCGCCGGGGTCCCCTGGGCTCCTTCCCCACTGTGTGCTCCTGGTACCTGATGCCATTCCGAGTGGCCAAGGCTGCTGCCCCGTCCGGTCAGCCCTCCCTGCGGCCACCTTTCCCTCCGGGGCTCTGCTCCTCTGGGTGCCCCCGACGCTGGCCTCAGGGCGCGGCCCTGTCCCCTGTGTGGTGTCAGCCGCTGCTCAGGGCCGGGCGGGCTCCGGTGAAGCCATGAACGATCCTGGCCTCGCTCCCTCCGTCACTGCCCTGCAGCCTCTTCCATCCGGTGGCAGCTGTTTTTCTTCCTTTATAGTAAATAAATGGGGAATAATTACACGTTCTGTTTCTTCAAATATTAAAGAATGAACACAGGTGTTGGGGGAGAACCTGGTGCATGTCCACGATGTTTTGTATGGACCCCTCCAAAGCTTCCAATGTTTGGATTTTAGAGCAATGACTCGGTGACCAGAACAGGTGATACAAGATGCCTCCAAAAGGTATGGAGGAAAGTCACAGACTCAAACACAGTGACGCTTCTGCCGGGAAATAAGCAGGTATGTGTGTTCGGTGGGAAAAGGCTTTCATAATAGCTTCATGTTAGTCCAGCACCTTGGTGCTCTCAAATTATGATGAGTATTTCCGTTATCAAGGATGGTTCGATTTGGGCATTAAAGACAAGGAATTGTGGGCACATAGCAGCTCACATTTACAGATATGCTAACACAATGAATTACTATTAGATTGGCATCTACATTTACCCACAAGCACAAAACACACAAAAAAATTCATAATAAAGTGATTACTTCAAAGTAGCTAATGAGAAATACCCATGAACCCATCCCATCCGTGTGCTATGTGCTTACAACCATTCAAAAGATTAAACAAATATGTATATACACTCATATGTATATAGTTTAATTACTAATTTAATATTATATATTGTATATTTGTATATGATATATACATATATTTTATCATGCATACACAATATATGTATACAAATATATAATATATATTTTAAAAATTATAGTATTTTACATATTACATTATAATATACAATAATACATTATGTAATACATGTACATGATATGTATGTATAATACATATACAGATTATATATGTAAATATTGCATATGTAATATATACATATATCATGTTATATGCATAATTAGATATGTATATAATAAAATATATATCCTATGCATATAGTCTATACCTGTATTATATATTGTATATACAGATATGTAATACATGTATACATACATTATATGTATATGATATAATGCACACATATCTGTATATATCATTTATTTGTATATGTATAGGATACAAAAATTTAATACGTATATGAATATATTACGTGTGTATACACAATATATACTTATTTTTCCAAATATTATATATAATATATGGACATATTGCATATATTATCTAATATACCCATATGTTATATAGAATATATGAATATATTACATATGTATAATATATATTATGTGCTATTTCTGTTATTTGAAACTCAGTATCCAGTAATAAGGTCATTGAATCTAGTTAATGTTAGATTCTTCTGAATAATTAAATAACCAGAGCTATCTTTTTAAGCTGTTAGATCTCACGGAGTAAAACGTAATCATTTTTGTAATTAAAATACTTTCATGAATGCAACCAAAAACATCTTTTTTTTTTAACAGTTTCCCAATATATTATTAGAAGGCAACATTTGTTGGACTACAACGAGTTGAAACCATCTTCTGAGTAAAAGCATTCTTTTCAGTGCAGAAAGAATTTGAATCACATCTTAGCCACGGTTGGTCCTCTTTCGATGCTTTACCTTCCACTCTGTTTTCACTATCTGTGACAGGAGTGTTATGTATTTATTTACTTTTAGTCTGGTCTAGTGATTTGCTCTATAAACACAACCTCGATCCTTTGCCATGTTTTTGTAAGATTTGAAGAACTGAAAGGAGAAAGGAAGAGAACTGATCTCATGTAAACAAAATTAAGCAGACACAGATTCTCTTCTGTAATGAAACTGCATGCCAAGTCAATCTCATGCCACATTTTCATTTAAAAAGCAATATTTCCTTAAATCTGTTTAATCTTCAATTAATCATTGAGAGAGACTTACAGAGGTTCAACCACTCACTCACTTACAATCTACAAGATGCCTGGTTTACATGATCCTGGGGATGACATCTCAAGGATTATTAACTAATTTAAAACTTTTTGAAATTAGAGGAAATTTTTCATCATCTTCGTCCATGTGGAAACTAAACTGAATACTCAGAATCTCAAAAAAATATTGTTGCCTAACACACAGGCACATACAGCAGCTGATGAGTGTTGACCCCCGTGCCTTTGTAGAGTGAAATATCTTGTGTTCTTCTGAAAATCTCTCCAGATGCTTTAGAAAACAATCTAAACAGTAGTTTGGGAAAATACAATTCCCTGATCATTTTAAACTTCTGAAATTCTACATAATTACTAACCTATCTCGTTGTGCTTGAAAATATAGTGATCTCCCGTGAAAATTTTGATGTTCGACTTTTGTGACGTATTAGTCAGGTTCATGAAAAAGTGAAGTACCAAGGGCTGCCTTCAGGAGAATACATTTCATTTTATCCTTTTAAAAATGTACTTGATATTATTTTGTTCACAAAGTGTTCCCTCTTACTCTCTGTTAATTATTTCCTTACTATTGAGTTACAACAGTCTTGTTTCAGTTGAGTTGCTGGTTTGCCTCTGTCTCCACAATAATGCCAACAGAGCCCCACATTATTGCCTCTTTTGGTAAGGCTTAAAGGAAGCTCATTAACTTATAGGAAAATAAAATGCTGATCTTTGTAAGGAGTAAATTAACTATTTTTATACACTGGTTCCTCTGTTCTATCTGTACACTTATGTACCTGTATCATACAAGTGCGTGTTTTTTTAAGTCAACCTTCCATGTTCCCCTTTTGCCAAACTCTTTTGTCAAGTGTCAGCTAAAGTCAAGGTCTATGACAAAACAACATCCACATAGTCTCAGTTTAGTGTGGGGAACAGGATCATGGACTCTGAGATTGAGTTTTACTTCCTCAGAGGCCAAGGCAATGAAGGATGTTTCCAAAGAGGTATGCCCAGACCTCAAAGGGCAGGGAGACACCTGCCCTATGGATGATAATCTGCATCTCTTTAATTCCCACAGTGCTAGGCCAGAAGTCTTTCCTGAATTCAGACAAGCACAGCAACTTTTCACAGGCTTTTCAAACTCACGATTTTTAAAACCAAAAATAACATCCTATGCTAAAGCCAAGGCTTATAAAGTGAAATACTGTCATACAGCAATTAGTACTAAACGTCACATAGGTAAATGGAAGCTAAAGCGAAAATAATGGTAAGTGGCAGGAATGCCATTATCATCATCATCTTCATCATCTTCATCATCATTATAAATCACAATAGTCGTGAATAATGACATCAACACCTGGGCATTGATGGTGGAAGAAATAGAGTGATGATAGACAGATAAATCTTCAGAAGAAATTTCTATTTTCCAAAAGAAAAATAATTTACCAGACCCTTTTCCCAGAGCTGCAGAAGAAGGTCGTTCTTCCACCCAGCCTCCTCTGGCCCTATCATCCCAGAGGTGAGCCACACCGCCAGAGACACATTTATGAAGGCCACATCTCAGAGACATAGCCCCACCGAAACACCAAGGATTATAAAATCCTCTACACCAAGTCCCACCTTAACAGCACACTAACAGGATTTCAATGTAATAATGTGGCTTACAGCTGAAAGACTAAAAAAAAAAAAAATTTAAAAAAACCAGACTTCTCTGTGGAGAAGCATGTAGGGAAACCCAAGGCAAAGAAGGGAGACGAAATCAAGGGCACTGGGAGAATTCCAAGCCTCTGCCACCTGCAGCCAACAATAAATGCTGCTTAACTCCTAACGTGCATTTTCGCACTAACAGCCAATTCCTGTTTCATGATAGAACATGTTTGCCTTTTCACAACCAAAAATTAAAAAAAAAAAGTCAGACATGCCACAAAGCAAGAAAAAAATATTCCAAAGAGACAAACCAATGATCAGAACCAGAGTCAGATATGACACAGTTTTTTGAACTACAAATGAATTTAAAATAAGTATGATTAATGTTCTAAAGACTCTAATAAAAAAAAAAAAAAGCATTTAATGCAAGGACCAAAAGCTAATGTAAACAGAGAATTGGAAACAAAAAAAAAACAATCAAGGAACTGTAGAAATGTAAAACTCTGTAACAGAAACAATAAATGCCTTAAACTGACTCATTAGTGGACTGAATACAATGAAGGCAAGAATCAGTGAAGTTGATAATAGGTTAAATGAAACTTCTCCAGCTGAAATGCAATGAACAAAAGGAGAAAATAAAGCTAAAGAAAAAGAAGGAAATGTCCCCAAAATGTAAAACAACTTCAAAACATTTAATGTACACATAATTGATTTATCAGAAAGAGAGAAGACAGCAAAAGAGATATGTTTGAATACTGATGGCAGATAACTTCTCAAATTAATGGCAGACACAAACCACTTATTCAAGAAGCTCAGAGAACACTAAGACAAAAAAAAAAAAAAAAAGACAGGAAAAAGATTTTACCTCGTCATATCACATTTGAACTGAAAAAAAAAAAAAAAAAAACACAGACATAGAGAAAATCTTTAAGAAATATCAGAGGATAGGCAGGGCACAGTGGTTCATGCCTGTAATCCCAGCACTTTGAGAGTCTGAGGCAGGTGGATCACCTGAGGTCAAAACAATGATCAGAACCAGAGTCAGATATGACACAGTCTTTTGAACTACAAATGAATTTAAAATAAATATGAGTTTAAGTTTAAAATAAATAGGAGTTTAAGATCAGCCTGGCCAACATGGTGAAAGCCCATCTCTACTAAAAATACAAAAAAATTAGCAGAGCGCGATGACAGGCGCCTGCAATCCCAGCTACTTGGGAAGCTGAGGCAGGACAATGCTTGAACCTGGGAGACAGAGGTTGCACTTATCCATAGAGGAATAAGAGTCAGAATTACAATTAAACAGTAGAAGAACGGTCTGGACCAACAACTCACAAAAAGAAAATATGAGTGGGAAGTAAGTATATGGAAAGGTGTTCAATATCATTTTCATTATGGAATTTCAAATCAAAACAACAAGATACCACTACACACCTATTTGGACAGCTAAAATCTCAAGATGGAAAATGCCAGTTGCTTGTGAGGATGACAAGCCACAGGAAATCACCACTAACTGCAGGCAGGAATTAAAATGGTCATAGCCATTATGGAAGGCAGTCTGGCAGTTTCTTACAAACCAAGACAATTTACCACGGAGGTATTTACCCAACTGATTTGAAAATGTAGGTCCACACAAACCCAATATCTTAAGGTCTAAACCAGCTTTAATAAAGGTCTCCCCGAACCAACCAAGATGTTACTGAATGGGTGAATATATAAACAAAAAATGGTATATCCATGCAGTGAAACACTATTCAGCAACAAAAGAAGCAACAAAGTTTCAGAAATTCCTCCTGTTATTGTTTTCTAGCTTTATATTACTGTGATCAGAAAAGATATTCAGTATTCTTTCAATGTTCTTAAATTTGTTAAGACTTATTTTATGGCCTAATATATGTTCTATCCTGGAGAATATTCGATGTGCAGTTGAGAAGAATGTCTATTATGCAGCCATTGGATGGACTATTCTGTAAATATCTGTTAGATTCATTTGGTCTAGAGTGCAGTTTGAATCCAGTATTTCTTTGTGGATTTTCTATCTAGATGATCCGTTGATTGCTGTGAGTAAGGTGTTGAGCCCGTGACTATGATCGTATTGCAGTCAGTCTTCCCTTTTAGATCTATTAATGTTTATTAATATTAATGTCTATTAATATTGGCTTTATGTATTTAGGTGCTTTATTGCTGGCTGCAGATATATTTATTGTTATACTCTGTTGCTGCACCGACCCCTTTATCCTTAGGTGATGACTTCCTTTGTCTCCTTTTAGGGCTTTTAACTTAAAGTTTACTTTTTCTGCGATAAGGGTAGCTACTCCTCCTCTCTGTGGGTTTCCGGTTTTGCGGAATATCTTCTTCTTTTCCTTCACTTTCACTCTACGTGTGTCCTTCCTGGTGAAGTGAGTTTCTTGTAGTCAGCGTAGGGTTGAATCTTCATTTCCAAGATAGAAATGTCTCACATTTTCTCAATTTCTTAAACATTTCTCAAAACTTAAGAAAAAAGAAACAATAAAGCAAAAGATCAAAGAGGAGGATGTGCTAAATGGGGAAAAAAAAAGGTTTGGAGAAGTAGTTTTAAAAAGGTTTGTAGAAAAAACAAAATATTTTAAATGACATTTTGCACAAGCAGTAAGACAGACCCAAGGGAGCCTGGAAGGTTTCTATGGTCAAAGTTATTGTTTCTTTTTCTGTGTTTCAAGAGCATATTAAACAAACATTTTGAAGATATTAATGTAGCATACTTATACAGTCCAATTTTTTCTTCCATTTGATTTTATACACAAAAATGTACAGTTACTGTCTGTGCTAGCACAGTACTAAGCACTGGAAATAGTGATGGCTAACAGATGCAGCCCACCCTCACAGGGTACATGGTTGTGTATACATTTATATAACCACCATGTTATCCCAATTATTATATTGCTTATTATATTTTTTATGTCTTTTAAGGAAACACGAAATACAGCCAGTTCTTGTTCTGAGTGCTTGTTAAGATGGGAGGGACTTCTCTGCTCTGTTAGAGACATGTGCAGTCATATGACTTCTCTCATCTGAGAAAATATGGAAGAGTTGGAAAATTGAGGAGCGGTGTACAGTTGGGTGTCTAGTAATGTTCCAGATGGTGCCTCTGAGGGACACGTAGAGGAAGTGAAAACAAACCTTCCGGTTTCCATGCAGTGAGACTTTAGTGTACTTATTGCAGCCCATCTGAAGTTATCCTGGCAGATATAGAGTTTACGTTAGGCTTATGGTTGCATAGAAGCATGACATATTTGTAAATATCTTGTATTACCCCATTACTCTACAAATGAAAAAAAAAAAACTGAGTCACACAAAATTTAAATAATTTTTACTAATTTGAATTTTTTTTTTGACCCTTAGGATTGTAATTTTATTCTTCTGACTATCATCCTGGCTTGCTTACTTCTTGGTGATGCTTCCCTTTTCTACCCTTACATTGGCAGGAAGTTATAACAAGTGATGCAGTCAGGCTGTTCTTCTACTGTCCCATCGCCTTCCGCATATTTCCCAGCTTTACTGGATTAGACGAGGCCATCCGACTAGTTTTATCCAGTGGATGGTCGACATAGCACTACGTGTTCCTCCCAACTGTCTTTCCACGTTTGGATGACCAGTTTGCAGCCAAAGAAAGTGGAGTGTCTGTCAGCCTGGATCCCTGAAAACTTGTGGAGCAGCCTGTCCGGTGGGCACACATGAGCCGTGCCTGTGAGTGAGGTGCAGCCCTCCACTGTGTGCAGCCACGATGGCCAGGCATTCATTTGTCACTGCAGCCTAACCTAATCTTACCTGACACGTCCATTGCGTACGGGTAGGTGTCTGTGAGTCTGTGTGTATCTGTGTGCCCGTGCGTGTGAGCCTGTGCGTGTTGGGGGTGGGGGTGGAGACAAACACCTCTAGGTTGCAGGGTTGAAGGTTGAAGGGTTACACCAAGAATTAACCTCTCCGCAACCCACCTGACAGACGGAGATTATATCCAAAATGACAGGTTCATTGGAATGGTTTTCACAGCGTTTGACCACTTGTTACTATGGTTTCTTAAGTTAAAAAATTTTAATAAAAGTTATATTTAAAAACGCTTTATAATAGTTAAGTATAAGGCAAAGTGCAGTGTCTCATGCCTGTAATCCCAGAACTTTGGGAGGCCGAGGTGGGCAGATCATTTTGAGTTAAGGAGTAGGAAACCAGTCTGGGCAACATGGCAAGACACCTGTCTCCACAAAAAAATATAAATAAATAAATAAACTAGCCAGGTATGGTGGCTCTTGCCTGTGCTCCCAGCTACACAGAAGGCTGAGGTGGGAGGACCACCTGAGCCCTGGAGATGGAGGTTACAGTGAGCTGAGATAGTGCTGCTGGACTCCAGCCTGGGTAACAGAGCAAGACCCTATCTCAGAAAAAAAAAAAAAGAAAAGAGAAAAGGAATTATAGGAGCACACATGGTCTTTGTTACAGCAAATATCTGATTATTTAGCCAAATAAAAAGAGCTTTTAAAATGTAATTTATTTTTTTTTAAATTTTCTTTCTCTATAACTGCAAATTGTTGTAGGCGAGAGCAGGTGAGTTCAGGTCCCAGTTTTTCAACACTTCGCAAGTTATGGGATACACATATAATGATAGTTCACCGCGCCAGGAAGAGCATACAAATACCATGGGTGGTCAGGGAGAGTCAGAGAAACCAGGGGAGCGTTGTAGGCCAATGCCATGGAGGCATTCACAGACAAAGTAAGTATTAACACTTCTCGTAGCTCCACCTGGCCGTGATATGATTTGTCTCTCAACGACCAACTTAGTTAAAAACAAAAACAAAAAAAAAAACTCAGAGTTTCAGCACAAAAAGTAAAAAGAAAACTCAACAGTATTTCTGTAGACTCTGTGGATCTCTACAGAGTTAAAACCCATATTTAGGTTTCTCCTAAATCTAGGATGGGGCCACAGTTCAATACCCCTTAGTGGTGGTGGTCACTGTTGAAGTGACTGCGAGCTGCAATCTTTGTAGGAAGTTTATAAAGTCAACAGAAATTCCACTGAACCTTATGCTCTTCAGATCATCCCAGTACATTGCAGTAGACTAGCTATGGAGACCTAGAAAATAGGTCTCCACTGAGTCACTGCTGACAGATAGTTAGCATGCTTTATAAGCCTCAGCAGACTTTTCAGTGAAAAAACTTTTTTTTTTTTTTTTTGCTTTCTGCTTGCTTTGAGACCAACTTGACATATTTCATTTCCAAATGTTTCACTTACGTTTTTACTGACACTTATAATTTACAAATGGTTGTTTCCATTCAAAAGTAGTAGAAGTTAGATAATAATATTAACACATTGTACTGTCTCTGCAGTTCATTCTAGTTTCACAAATCAGTATTTGTCTTTTGCTGTATTTGCAGATATATATTTTGTCACAAATGCTAATTGGAAATGTCAGGATTTTTCAATCTAATTAGGATAATTGGCTAGACAAGAGGATCAGAAGTATTTATTTTTAATATGAATTCGTTTTTATGATTACCAAACAGGCTATTGTTGATTATGTTTCCTAGGTTACCGTGAGCACTGAAGTTGTCAGGCCTTTGAATCTCTTGACATAGGAAAGCATCTGTGAAAACAAAACCCTAAGAAAAATGTCAGGCACTTGTCAAAGAATTTTTTTTCCTTTTTGTATCATTGGCTCAAAATTTTTTTTGTAAACTTGGACTTAAGATTTTCCCACTGTCGTTGTAAATTCAGTCATGCCTGAGTCAATTCCTGTTCAAACTCTTCTCTGATAGTTCCTAAATGTGACTGTCGAAAGACAAAGTCAGCGTGCACTGACCTCCAATGAACAGGCAGCGGTAGAAAGGATGGACATCACATATGTGTTTTCTTTGGGGGAGATGCAAAAAAAAATCAGGTGGATAGTATTAAAGATAAGCAGTCTTTGGAGAATTACGTTGCAAAAGTGCCAATAACGTAACAGAAAGTCACTAGGAAATATTTCTGCAAAAATAATGCATTCTCACATTCAAGGCTAAGCTGGCGTTGGCTGATGTGACTATTTGCTCCATCCCTGTGAGAGGATTCTGCACCCACCACCGTCCTTGGATGTGCAGTTACCCCTGCGAGGCGGAGGAAGTCTGCCTCTTCCGTCATCAGCCTGGTGAGTGACTGATTTGAGTCATTGTGACAGTCATCTCATCGGAGCAGGAGCTCTAAGTAGAGATGTCTGCTTTGGCTTGACCTTTTGCCTTTGCCCTTTGCCATGAGAGCAGCGTGTTCTGAAAAAAGGGTGCTCCCCGTGTGCTCTAGGATGAGACGGCCCCCAGGGTAGAATGGCCGCCTGGAGCAGAGCCACAGGGCCGCCGACCTGCGGCCATGAGTGATGTGAGTCAGACGTGTCTGTCACGTGAGGTAAGCCATGAAGATTTGGGGGTGGTTTTTGACCTTGGCGAAGCTGACTGATCCTGTCCAAAAGCCTTCAGAAACGCCTGCTTCTCTTTTCTGTGGTCCCACCTGCAAGTACAGAACCCGTCATGACTTCTTCCAAAGGGCTAGCTTTCTGATGAAGTTAGAAGATCCTCCACTTCAGATGCTTCCTGTGATCAAACCTCAGCTCAAGTCCCATGCTCCCAGGCAAAGTTCTCTGCCCGCTTGTAATTTAAAAGAAAAAGAACTTGATTGAGATTCCAGGGCCAGGGTTGGAGTCTAATTCTCCGTTCTGCCTTCGGACAGTTTCACCAGCGTTCGGGGTCTTTGTTCCCAAATTGTGTGACGTTAAACAAGATCCTCTGTTCGCTTCTCGATGTGAATTTTCCAAGGTCTTATTAGTTTCCCTTCCTCCAACTCTTATTTAGTGGTTCTCACCCTTAATACCATCATTAGAAAAATGCAAACCTAAATGACAGAATTCCATTTCTATTATTTCAATTGTATTAGGCTGTTTTTCAAGGAAAGATGTAAATTCCTTAGCCATGATGATTTTATTCTTTGTCCTTTTCAAGTACAGAGCATCCATTTGATGTCTCATTGTTCCTGGATTAATCAATGGATGAGAAGTTTGAGGTAAATAAAGTGCAAATAGTAAATGAAGACATTAGCTGAGGCAGACTTCTCTGATTATTTTGTTGACCACTTCTTGCTACATTGCTGAGAAGAGAACCATCAGCAAATTGTTCTCAAAAGCTGTAAGATTTAACTGAAGGCAATGAGGGCAGGGGAGGGAAGGCTGCCCAGGGGCCTGTAGCACCTCCAAGGAGCAAAAACCCACTGACTTTACAAAAGAAAGGAGGAGAAAGCAAAGAAGAGTATCTTTGAGTTGGAAGGTTGGGTTGGAACTGGTTTCACTAGTTTGCTAAAGACCTGCCACAGGTTTGTAACTGCAATATATTTGGGAATATATGTCGCTGCTTCCATTAAGCTGTCCTAGGCACAATTCGACAACGCATCCACATACTCAGATTAGCAATCATTAAATATCTTGTCTTATCAGGAAACAAATCTTCTCAACTTGACTTTTGCTTGCAGACAGCTATATACCAGTAGTGGTTGAGTTCGTATCCGTTGCCATTTTCCACTAAAAGCTCATCATTTCAGGAAAGCAGAATGTTATAGATTTGGGTGATTACCCCAGTTTGCATTGTTTCCGTCATTGTACTTGCAATTTTTTTATATGTAGCACAACGTTTTGCAATGGACAGTATGGAGGAACTCCAGGAAATGGCCTCTTTCCCTTGAAGAGCAAATAGTCTGAAATCACAAGGACTAGACAATAAGGAGCCCAAGAGGCCTGCGGGTGGACGTTGTTTGTGCTCTACTGTTCTATGAAGCTGCATAAAAAGAAATTTGGAAAAACAGTTGTACAATGTCCCACCAACATTTATTTCCATAGAGGACAGGTGGAAAGAATATAATGACTTTGGAGGGAGGAAGTCCAGGGGCCTCTGGAAGTGCCTGATAATGCAGATGCCTTGAAATATCACTAGTAACTATTTGACATCGAATGCACTGTAGGCATGAACACAAACGGGCCCTCTGAGATGTTAGGGCAGGGCCTGGAGAAGGCACCTGCTGGCCCCTCAGTGCCAAGCGGGAAGCACAGAGAGAGGACGAGGTGCGGTCCCTGGGAGATGCACGTCCACGGTCTATAAAACTGTTCAGAGGCAATTGCAGGCAATGACATGGAACTGTTTATCCTTCCAGATAGAAAGAACCTACTGGATACACGGGTTGTGACTGCAGATGAGAAAAATCCTGATTTCAACTTCCTGAAATCCGTATTACTGAAATTTATCTCAAATACTTGGTTTCGCCATTGGAGGCAAAAGGTTAAAGTTGAGAGGCCACTTGAAGTGGTGTGACTATTTCTAATGGGTGGAGTAGACGAAAACGCAGGAGGCCCCAGTCCTGCACTTGGTGGATAAACAGAACACCCTAGTAAAGCCAGACAGGTGATCGTCGTGAGTGAGTGAGTGACGGGAGATGCTTTACCTGCGGCTGGAAGGGGACCAGTGGAATCTCTATCCCATAGGTACTTAAGTCACATGCTGCTTTAGAATGTTGCAATTTCTATAACGTTACTTCTTTACTAGAAATTCAGATAAAAGGGCACGCTACACAAAGGATATGTTGATCAAGTTATCCTTCTATCTGAAATTTCTGCATTATTAGAAAAGTCAATTAAGAGACTAGAGCAAGCCGTAACTATTTAATATCCACAAGGCCATGTGAGTGTTTGGGGCCCTCTAGGATAAAGGCTGTAAATAAATAGTGTGTTAGGAAAGAAAGACTTGGTGAGGGTGAAAGAAGAAACACTTGCTCTTAGGAAATAAGGAGAAAACCTTTAAAAAGGTGATCTTGGTGATAGAAAGAGGGAGTTTTTGTCTGCCCAGAAATCTACACACAGGACAAATTCCTAATAAAACAGGCCTCCGGAAGGCACGGCTTGAAATGTCATTTCTATATTATGTGCCACCATAAGTCACTCGGGGGTAGGTGGGCAATTGGCGAATGTGCTCAACAGAAAAGATCGTTAACTGAGTGTTGTATGTGGGTATAGAAATTAGCAATTTATTTTTCTTCAAAAGAAGGAGGGAGGCATTCTTGACAGAAAATTTAACCTGTAAAATGCATTTAAAGAGAAATGAATGTTCCTCTTTCTTGAAAATAAATAGACTCTTTTTTTCTGATGTTTTGAGACAATGCAAATGAATATGTAAGATGTACCCATACCAATTACTGTTTCACACTAATTATATTTGCATTAAAAATATTGGTTACCTTTAAAAATAAAAAAAAAAACAAGTCATCCTGGAAATAACACATAGTTAGCAGTGCTCTGGGCAGAAATGTTGGCACAGCCAAGCATGCGAATACAATCTGTCTTTCTTGCGTTTCTGCAGAGCAACAGAATGGCCTCTGACAGTGTGAAAAGACCCTTACTAGAGAAGGTTTCTCCACCTTCGTCTTTAAAGAGTTTGTTGGCAGGTTTGAGTTTCTGGCTGAGCGGTTCTGCTACCGTGGTTCCCAGTCGGTATTTGTTATCGAGTTCCGCTGTCTCGCACATCAGAACCAGGATATTTTATGAGTCTCATATTTGTCACTTTATGTTTTAGAAGTTCAGAAATGTTAGCAGGTCAATAAATCTTTTCTAAAAGGAAAGGAATATTAGATTTTTTTTTGTCTCGCCTACTGATAAGAGAATCTACTTCTAAGCTTTATAAAAAAAAAAATCAGTTTCTCATGCCATTACCTGAAATACCATCCAGAGTTACATAATAACATAGCATCTAGTAAAATATAGTGCATATGTAAGTAATGTGAGGACATCTGGGTTTGACAAGTATCAGCTTTGAATTTCCTCAAAATTCCTGGCATTGTGCAGAGCGTAGCGCTTAAGGCACACTCCCGTATTTCCTTTGAGCAGCAAGCGAAGTCTCTGCCTTTCCTAGCTCCTTGCGCTGCTGAGAAATAAAATCCCGATCCACGTTTTCCGCATCCATCATTCCATCGAGTAAAACAAATGCCATGGCCTTTGTAACAACTTAAAGGACAGACATTTATAAACACTGGGTCATTCCGTGTTTTCTGCACCCCTCTGCTCAGTGCCCCGGCCCCCAGGGACTAGTCTATAATGTGTACTTTGTCCAGCCCCTGGCACCTGTGCCATAGAGGAGACACCCATCATATTTTAGCTTTCTCAAGAAGAAAAATGCCAAAACTGGAACAAAAAGGGATACAGTTTAAACTATTTAGAATAAAAGATATTTTAGAGCTTTAAAAATCCTTAGTCTTGGAATTGTATTTAGTGTATTAAAAGTAATAAACATTCAAGAATTACTGCAAACCACAGTCATCAATACAGTGTGACATTAGTGAAAGAACGAACAAATGGATCTAGGGAGAGAACACAGAGAGTCCGGAAACAGCCCCACCCAGAGGCAGTCAACCCATCTCTGACAAACGGGCAAAGGCAACTCAGTAGAGAAAATATTGTTTTTCAACAAATGGTGCTGGAACAACCAGACATCCACAGGCAAAAAAAAGTGTGTGTGTGGTGGGGGGGGGATCTAGACACAAACTTTACACCCATGACAAAACTTTACTCAAAATGGATCCTAGACATAACCACTGCAAACTCTAAACTAGAAGATAACAGAGGGAAAAATCTCGGTGACCTGGGGCCCAACCGAGATGTTTTAGACACAACACCAAAGGCACAGTCCATGAAAGGACTGATTAGCTGAGCTTCAAACAAATTAACAACTTCTGCTCTGTGAAAAACACTGCCAAGACAAGCCACTCACTGGGAGGATATATTTGCAAAATATACATCTGATAAAGGATGGTTATCCAAAATATATACGAAGAACTCCTAAAACTCAACAATAACCGGATTAAAAAATGCGCCAAGGACATGAACAGGCACCTCATCAAAGAACATCCACAGCTAGCAAACACGCGGATGAGAAGATGCTCCATGTCGTATGTCATCAGGGAAATGCAAGTTAAAACACTGAGACACGACTGCACACTCAGTGGAATGGCCGAAACCCGCCGACAACACCAACCTGCTGGAGAGGATGTGGAGCAACAGGGACTCTCATCTTTTCCTGGTGGAAATGCAAAATGGCACAGCCACTGTGGAGACAGTTTGCAACATCCTACTCAATTAAACATATGCTTACCATACTATCCAATAATCACACTCCTTGGTATTTATCAGTGTTAAAATATGTCCAGATAAAAACCTACCCACAGATGTTTAGAGCAGCCGTACTCATAACTTCCAAAACTCGGGAGATGTCCTTCAGTGACATGGATAAATAAACTGTGGTACATCCAGACAATGGAATAGTATACAGTGCTGAACAAGAAGTGAGCTATCATCATGCAAAAACAGGGAGTAACATTCAATGCATATTGCCCAGTGAAAGAAGCCAATCTGAAAAGGCTATATACCGTGTCATTCAACTTGGCAACATTTTTTTTTTTTTTTTTTTTTTTTGAGACGGAGTCTCGCTCTGTTGCCCAGGCTGGAGTGCAGTGGCATGATCTCGGCTCACTACAAGCTCTGCCTCCCGGGTTCACACCATTCTCCTGCCTTAGCCTCCCAAGTAGCTGGGACTACAGGCGCCGCCACTGCGTCCAGCTAATTTTTGTATTTTTAGTAGAGACAGGGTTTCACCGTGTTAGCCAGAACGGTCTCGATCTTGTGACCTCGTGATCTGTCCATCTCGGCCTCCCAAAGTGCTGGGATTACAGGCCTGAGCCAGCACGCCCGGCCCGGCAACATTTTGAAAACGGCAAAACTACAGAGACGGTAAAAAGACCAGTGGTGGCCCTGGGTTGGGGGAAGCCAGGGATGAGCAAGCAGAGCACAGTGGATTTGGGGGATCTGGGGGCCAATGAAACTACTCTATGGTGCTGCAAGGTGGATCTATGTCATTATACATCTGTCCAAACCCACAAAGTATACAACACCCAGAGCGAGCCCTCATGTGCACTGCGGACTCTGTGTGACAGTGATATGTCCGTGTGGGTTCGTCCATTGTAACAAATGCACCCTCCGGGGCAGGTGCAGATGGCAGGGAGAATGTCCGTGTGTGGGAGCTGGGGTATGTGAGAACTCGCTGTACCTTTTTCTCAATTGTGCTGTGAATTGAAAACTGTTCTAAAAGTTAAACTTTTTTTTACCAAAAGGTAATATACATAGCTGTGATTGCACCGCTGAACTCCAGCTTGGGCAGCAGAGCAAGACCCCCATCCCTAAACAAACCAAAAAAAAAAAAAAAAAAAAAGTAGAAAATATCAAGCTCATTATTTCATCCCTTTTCGATTCTTACTTTCTTCCTCTAGTGTTTACTGGACAGGAGACCTCTAGGCAGGCTGGGGCAGAGTTTCTCTGGAACAGACGCTAACAACACCTGCCCCTGCGAACCAGTGTTCTCACTCCCCGGGGAGGTTACCCACAGGGTGAACCCGATTTTGGAACTGCATGGCACATGGTTAATAATGGAACCATTGGGAGTTATACCTGATGTAAATGACGAGTTGATGGGTGCAGCACAGCAACATGGCACAAGTATACATATGTAACAAACCTGCACGTTATGCACATGTACCCTACAACTTAAAGTATAATAATAATAAATAAATTAAAAAAATAATAAACAAACCTTTATGAGCAAAAAAAAAAAAAAAAAAGGAACCCAAACTGGAGAAATACCTTGAGCTACCGGGTCGTACCCTTGAAGCACCATGACTTCCAGGCTGTAAGTCACTGGCTGAACCGCTTTAGGCCTCTCCTGGGAAAAACTGTCGGCTGCCCTGTTCTCTCTTCCATTTCTCCAAAGCACGTTCGCCTGAGGTGAGACGCAGACGGAAGCTACAGGTGGGCGCAGGCGAGTGGGGGTCGCACTTGCGAATCCTCTTTCAATCAGCTAGAATATTACCTTGACGTGCTGCGAGAATGGCCACCTAGCATACAGTACGTGTTGGCATATTCCCCAAACAGCAGGAGGATGAATTTTCCCAACTGCATAACTGTTGTTTAGATGCCTTTGAGGGGAGAATGATGAGTGAAGACTTAGGTGTGTGGGCGCAGACTCCTCACCACTGAGAATAAAAAGAATTTTTTTTTAATCTGAGGAATTGTGACTATGATAAAAGTCAAAGTTTGTAAATCTATTTGAAAAGAAAAATAAAAGATTAAAAGATGGATAGATAGAGATTGTAGATGATTTAGGTATTTATTGTCATTCTTTTACATTTAATATATTTTATTTTATTATTTTGGGCATTTCCCACAATAACTATGCTTTTAATAATCAGGGAAAATAACAATTTTATATACATACATATATACACAAACTTTTTTACATATAAAATGTTATTCTATAATGTTCTTTTATAAAATCTTTTAATATGAAATGCCTTCTAATGATGTAAAATGTGCATATACATTCATTGTATAAACAACATACAGTTACAGACATATAGGAATAATTATGTTAATGGAAAAACATTTATATATAAACATTGAAACTGTGGATGTAGACTAAGCCTCCAACGCTACAAGAGCGTATCATTTCTCAATAAATATAATCTTCCTAAGATGTACAGAATTCCAAGATAATCTAGATTATTTACATTTTAATATTATATTAATACAGTAAGCATATTCTTTTTTAAAGGATCCAGTATATGTGAGTTTCTTTAGGGTTTGCATTCAGTTTTTTGCTGGGAATACTTTTGAAAGTGTTTCTGTCATCATACATGTTTTATACTTTTGGGACTCTGGGTATAAAATGGCAAACTGGGATTATAAACTGAGGTATGTTCATTACATGTCTGCATTTATTATTGGAATCCGACTTCTATATTACCACAAGACAAACCTCTATAACTGAGAGCTATTTACTGGAACTCTCATAATTGGATGAAATCAAAATGACTTTATTCTACCTGTAGTATTCAGTAAAAAAAAAAAAAAAAAAAAAAAAAGGAATATTAGGTCAAATAATACATGACCATTGGAACTTAAGATTTATAATAACTAAGACACCCCAAAGTCAGGAAGGCCACAGGGCAGAAAAGCCCCGGTCCGGGCCTGCTTTGTGAGTGCAGCCGGAACACCCCCCACGCTGGTGTGGGCTGCTCTGAAGAGCCTGGCGGGAAACTCGCAGGGATGCATTTCACATGGGGACACAGGGAGAGCTCGGCGAGGAGAGGGAGATGCTGGCATAATTCATCGGGAAATAATGGGCCCAACATAAAATCATAATCCATTCCACTTTCATTCCAGATAATTACCTCTTTATTTTTCTATGCCTATGTGGGAGAAACGGCTGGCTGGCCACCGAAATTCCATCATTCTTTTCCATCCGGAGAACTCTTACTGGGCTGAGGCTGCCCCGGGAGGTGGCGTGGCCCCCGCCACGCCTGGCTAGGAGCCTGCACAGTGCTCGTGGAGGGCATGAAGGGATGAGAACCTTCTCTAGGTCTGGCTTGCTGGATTCCTCGTGCTCTCTCTTCCTCCCCTGCCTGCTGAATGTGGTTGACCAGATGAGCCTCAACCCTGCGGTAAGGTGACAGAACTGCCCTCAGCCTGGGCTTCCCAGTGGCTCCACGGCGCACACACCCCCTGCCCAAAGCCATCTGCAGGACTTTACTAAGCCTTGTTAACAACTTTATATTTCAGGGTTTATTTGTGACAGGAGGTTAATTACATTAATTCATGGGAAACTGGTCCTGGAAGTAGGGTGTTACTGTGAGGCAACCTAAGATATGTGACATTGGCCAGTCCTGGGGCCCTGCACTTTTCAGAAGTTGAGAAATTAAGATCTGTCTGACACAGCGGCAAACACGTTCAGTGAAACAGCACAGCTGGATGATGTAGAAGGCACCCTAGAAGCTTGTCAGACCTGAAACTCCCAGAAAGGAGGGTGGAAAAGCACACTCGATCAGGGGTGCTGTTGGCACCAGCAGCGCTTAGCATGCTGCTGGAGAAAGAGATGCATACAGACGTGAGTCAGCAACTGACCAGCAGAATCAAGAAAACAGGCAAACTAAATGTTGGGGGGTTCGCAGGGTTAGAAAAGGTGATTGCTTTGAGACCCCAAGCAGCCAAAGATGAAATTAAGAAAGGTTTTAAGCAAATGGTGTGGGTGAAGCCAGGTGCCTGAGATCAGACGAAAATAGGGGCTCCCATATCTACAAGACTTCACTTCCCAGGCGCCTTTCAATTCAATGTGCTGCTGTGATTCACTTCTTGTTTTAAAAAAAAGGTACACAGGGCCAGGCACGGTGGCTCACGCCTGTAATCCCAGCACTTTGGGAGGCCAAGGCGGGCGGATCACGAGGTCAGGAGATCGAGACCATCCTGGCTAACAGGGTGAAACCCCGTCTCTACTAAAAATACAAAAAGTTAGCCAGGCGTGGTGGCGGGCACCTGTAGTCCCAGCTACTTGGGAGGCTGAGGTAGGAGAATGGCGTGAACCCGGGAGGTGGAGCTTGCAGTGAGCCGAGATTGCACCGCTGCACTCCAGCCTGGGCGACAGAGTGAGATTCCATCTCAAAAAAAAAAAAAAAAAAGGTAAGCAGAAGGAGGCCAACCCTTCCAGACCTGAGTCATGAAAACCTCCTGTGTGACTGTGTGTGCTTTAACCCTCCCTTCTGCTGTTACAATGTCAACACCAGGGCCTCTCTCAGCCTAGATCCACGAGTGTCTGTGTAGAGCAGAGCCCCGCCATGCACTCCTCCCCAACGATGGACATTCTGGAGCTTAAAATTAACTTTGATGGTGTTAAGCCACTAATTCCGCCACTGAATAGTAACATTATTAATGTAGAAATTTGTAAAGGACTGTTTAATGACATGAATTGCTTAACAAATATTTTAAATTATAGAAATAGGTCATGATACACAACATATAGTTAATCCATGTGTGTTGTTTAAATATACATATGGCTAGAAAACTGCTGAAAGCTCTATGCTAGTGTGGCCATAAAATTTATTTGTAATCATTGGGACAAATGATTTTCTTTTTCTTTTTTGTGTCTTTCTATATTTTCTAAATTGTCATTAATAAAGACATGTTTCAGAATAATTACCACAACTGTAGTTTGTATTAAGTAAAGAAAATGATATGTTTTCTTTAAAGGGAAAATTTAAAAATGTTTCTGGAGAAAAATTAAACATCATACCTTTATATTTCTTTTTTTTTTTTTTTTTTTTGAGACAGAGTGTCACACTGCCACCCAGGCTGGAGTGCAGTGGTGCGATTTCAGCTTGCTGCAACCTCCACCTCCCGGGTTCAAGCAATTCTCCTGCCTCAGCCTCCCGAGTACCTGGGACTACAGGCACGTGCCACCACACCTGGCTAACTTTTGTGTTTTTGGTAGAGATGAGTTTCACTATGTTGGCCAGGCTGGTCGTGAACTCCTGACCTCATGATCCGCCCACCTCAGCCTCCCAAACTGCTGGAATTACAGGCATGAGCCACCACGCCTGGCCATGTTTCTTCTTTTTGTCTTTAAATTAAATACTGTTTCAAGAAAAGATCATTTCCCATGATCACAAACAGTCTGAGCATGCACACATGTTCAAATGCACACATGCACACACACACATGAACACATGCAAATGCACACACCAACACATATGCACATACACACACGCACACACATATATACATACATCGATGCATACACATGCACATGTGCACACATACACATGCACACATAAACAAATATGCACAAACATGCATGCACACACATGCACATACGTATGCACACATGTACACACATATGCACATACACGCATGGATACATATGCACACATACACAGACACCCAGGAATGTATGTGCACATGCACACATATGTACAAGTACTCATGCACAGAAAGACTAGTCGATAAGACCACTACTAATAGTTCCAGGCAAGGCAGTAATGATCTAGCTCACACCTAGCCCACAGTGTGTGTTAGACGTCGAGCAACACTGTGCAATGTGCAGTCTACAGGACGGGGACTGGAGACCCACCGCAGCAAGTGCGCACTAACACTTTTTAACCAAACCTATTCTTCTTTAAGTTGTGGCCAAGCATTTCTTTGGTGAACTTAACGTTTTCATCGAGGAAACTGTATTCTAACTTAAGAACCTGGTAATTCTCCTGTGGCTCTGTGGCAGTAACGCTGTCATTACAGGTTGTGGGTCCATGTCATTCCTAGACATGGAAGCTTGAAGGCAACGTTGTCCAGTGATGAAAACGCCGGAAAGTTAAATGAGGAGAAATACACAGGTTATTTGGAGGGACTCAGGTAAGCCAGGTTCATGCCCGGTGGGCAGGCTCTTTCATGAGGTGTAGGCAGGGCCTGTGAGGCTGGAATCCACAGAACAATGACCAAGCAAGAACAAGCTGAGTCTTAAACCCACATCTCAGGTGGAGACAACTGGCTGTACACCTCGATTTATTGGTCGTTCAAACACAAGGGGCACTGGGTCCACACAGGCTGTGCATCTGAGGCCAAGCTGGTTACACTGACAGGGACCAGTTGTGATTTCGGGATCTCCGTATTTCATTCTGGAGGGCACTGGCGTCGTGGCCTGTAATGTTCGTGTTTTACAGGAAGCGTGGACTCAGCAGCCTCGACGTCTCTCCGGCAGCAGATCAGGCACTGTGGGAACGTGGGGTGGGAAGCCTGCAGGATCACCTCAGGGGGACATTGCTTGTGTGCTGAGCTCGGTGCTCAGGAGTGGCTGTGGTTGACCTCAGTCTCTTTGCTTCCACGAGAGTACAGGGGCTTTGGTGGCGGTGGCGTCCTCCTGTGCCAAGTGTCACATTGCAACATGGTCTGCTGCCTCCTCGGCCCAGATGGTGTTGGAACATCACAGTTTGCTGTTTGTTCAAGCAAGCAACAAGCCCGGCTGAGCATGAGAAGAAAAACAGAACAATAATAGGAGCACTATCCTGGAGAGGAGAGCTGCACTCCGTGACGTGGAGAAACAGGAGCCAGCCAGGCCCAGGTGCGATTCAACTCACAGATTCAGAATGTAGCTGAGTGCATGTCCTGGACACAATTCCAGGTTTCCAGTGCTTTGAAAGGCCCACTGGCTTCCGGTTCGTAGAGCGCGTGTGGATACTGGCGCTTTGTTGATAAACACACACTTTCTTCCCACTGCTGTGCCCAAACGTGCTGCTTCTGTTCCGCTGCCCCCACGGTCAGCGGCTAAATCATTTGTTTCATTTTTCAGTCCAGACACTTGTAAGAAATCTAGCTACATCTTGTTTGTTTGTTTGTTTGTTTACGCATACAAATCCAAACATCAGGGCATATGGTGGCTATCTACTCTAAAAGAGGTGAATCCGTCACTGCTAGCCCCAGACTCTAATCCGAGCCACCCTCATCTCCCACTCGGAATATGGTAAAGTCACCTGACCCCTGACCCCACCCAGGTCCACACTCTACGCAGCATCTAGAGCAAGCTGTATGGAGAGGAGCTGACGCCACTCTCTCGCTCCAGGCTTCTCAATGGCTTCACAGCCCAGAATAAAACAAGCCTCCTTCCTCAGGGTCTCCATGGCCCGGCCACCTCACCTCCCTTTCCTTTGCTTTCCTTCCTCACTCATTTGTTCTAACCCGACACTGGCCTCTTTTCTTTGCCTGAGTTAATCCACCTCAGGGACTGTCACTTGCTTTTTCTACTAATTTTAGCTCCTGTCTCTGGAACATCCGTGGCGTTTGCTCACATGCCTCTTTAGGGCTGTGCTTACTCCGCCATACAGAGGAGAAGGCCTGGCATGGACACACCATGCTGTTGCTTACTCCACCATACAGAGAAGAAGGCCTGGCACGGACACACCATGCTGTTGCTTACTCCACCATACAGAGAAGAAGGCCTGGCACGGACACACCATGCTGGTGCTTACTCCGCCATACAGAGGAGAAGGCCTGGCACGGACACACTATGCTGGTGCTTACTCCACCATACAGAGGAGAAGGCCGGGCATGGACACACCATGCTGGAAGCCCCACACTCGCTCTCCAAGGTGGCTCGGGCTCTGCTGATTTCCCAAGATGGCTCTGAGCGTGGCCCTCTGTGGCACTCCCTGTGCACATACCCACTGGCCTATTTGGGAATCATTCCCGGCTACTCAATTAAAATACAATTCCTGGGATAACAGACGCATTTTCTTTCTTTTCTTTTGTAATGACTGTATTCCCAGCACCTAAAACAAAGTCTGGTAAATGACGTTAATAATCCTTTGTCCAAGAATTATGGAATGAATATTAAGAACTTCCAATGATTTGGATATGCCAGTGAATGTTTTATAAAGCATTTAATATGTTTAATAGGCCAAGAAAATGGTAAGTGGCCTTCATGAACTATGATAACAGATGTAAAATTTACATCGTTTCCATTAAAGGCGTCCAGTCTTTGAGATGTCTGGGAGGCTCAAAGCTGCCTCTCAATGTTATTCAGTGACTTTGACATAATGGCTGTCACCAGTGGCCTCCTTCTACCTTTTCGATCATATATATTTACTTGCTTTACTAAAGAATGTCAGCTCTCTGTCTGAAGTAATTAAAAGGCAGTATATTAATGCCATAATATAGAAAGGCTCAGGCTGCTATTGGAGACTGGGAAATAAAGTGAAGAATTCAATATTAAAAAGGGAAGTGAAGGCTAATTCTGCTCAAATGCATCAGAAAAAGGAAATCCACAGGAAAGGTTTTGATGCGCATTTTCCTGATGAGGAATTAGGCAGTACCACAAATAACCAGTGTCAATTCCAGCTCCTAACAACAAACTCCCCAGTTCACAGTCAGGAGACACAGCCTGAGCAACATGTTCAACTAGTGCTTCCAGTGCCTGCTTCTTCAACATCCGAGCAGTGCGTCTGTACCTGAGGGTCCCAGAGGAAATGAATGAAAGCTCACATTAAAACACCTGCAAACAGAAGGTACATTTGGCTGAAGATGTTGTCTCAGGTAGCTCACGGTGCCATGCAAAGCACCACAGGCTGGACGGCTTAAATAACAGAACTTTATTTCTCAAAACCCTGAAGGCTGGGAGTCCCAGATCCGGGTACCTACTGATTCAGGTTCCAGCGAGGGGCTCCCTTCCTGGATTGCAGACTGCAGCCTTCTCACAGTGTCCTCACAGGGCCTTTCCTGCGCGTGTGCAGGAAGAGAGTGCGCTCTGGCCTCTTCCTCCTGTTGTAAGGACACTAACCCTCTCCAGTCAGCATGCCACCCTTACGGCCCCGCTTAGTCCTAGTCACCTCCTTAGAGGCGCTGTCTCTAAATACCATAATGGTAGGGGTCAGGGCTTTGGCACATGAATGTTAGACGGCCACAATTCCGTTCATATTAGATTTGCAGTTGCAACAAAACTCGGAAAATGGTGTCTAAAGAAACAAATAGAGGAGAATCTAAAGCCTTGGCCAGAACCGGTAGAAAAGGGCGTCAAGGTTCCTTTTCAATTCAGACAATGATAGCGTCACTCCCACATCTAGAGTTTGTGTTGTTCCTCAGAAACAGCCATCATATTTTAGTTGTGGACCTTTTTAAAAAATAAATATATTGACACAAAAGAGATCACCAAGGTCTCAGATGCCCTTTCCCTGTGACCAACAGACTAAAATATTTCTTTCCCTAGCACTCATTTCCTTTATCTTACTTTTAATTTTATTTTCCCTGATGGCACTTTATGCTCTCTTCATATATATATAATATTTATATATAATTTAATTTATAATTATACTTTAATTATATATAATTTAATTATATATAAATTATATATAATTTTATTTTATTTATATATTATATATAATACATTATATATATAATTTTCTCTGTTACATTTTTTGCATCCTATCTCTGAGACAAAACTCTCTTTAATCTTATCTGCTGAGGCTGACTCCTTTGAAGCAATGTAGAGATTCAAGAGAGAATTGACTAATAAATCTGATTTTCTAGACATGAAATGTAAAATTAAACGTGAGTACAGTTATTGTCATTCCGGTAGCCCTAGAATGCTGATCCATTAATATCAAGAATCACAGACAGCAGAGGTAAACTTTTGGCTCTTTGTGATATTAAAACAAACCAGCAAACAAAGCACATATTCATTACAATTGTTGATTTTTTTCAGCAATTTTTATTCCATTAGTTCCTCTAACTTGTTCATATGCACAATTCAAATAAATTTCAGATTTAGTAAAACTAGCTCAATTTTATAAAATGTCATGAAGCAAATCATGTCACAGCTTCACAGTTATTGTGTTAATCTATGCCTTTACTACCATAATGCACATTTAAAATCAAAACATTTCTTGTCAGCTAAATTGTGAAATTTGTTTAAATTTTAATATTCCTGGTGATGATAGAATAAAATTAGCACAATTTTGCCAGAAGGATTAATTGGTAATTTTTTTTTAGAAAGGAAGGGTGGTTTAAAAAAAAATCAGAAACTCTAAGTATTTAAAAGCCATTTGGTTCAATAATTTTATTGATAGAAAGCTTGTCTTGGAAAATAATAATAATATGTAAACAAAAGTGTTTAACACAAATATGCTAATAGCATCATCATTCATATTTGTGAAAATTTTAAAACAAATAGGCTGCAATACGGTTTTAATGAAGTAAAGGCTCCTGCAGCTACACTGACAGAATATAATGTAACCACCAAGAAAGATGTCAATAAAAAAGAGTTACAACACAAAACGTACTTATTCTATGATGCTTACTTACTTACTATGTGGTACTTTGAAAACTGGCTGTACCTGTGTTCCCAGGGAGGTAACAGAGAGAGCAAGAGAAAGATCTAGTGGCAAAGGGGGAGCCAATGACCCGTGGAACTGAGTGTCCTGGGAACCTGGAGCATCAGGACAAGCAGACACAAAGAAAGACAGTGACGAGTTCCACGCATCCCGTGGGAAACCGGAGAATCCTTGATTAAGACCCTCTGGGCCTACCCTGTTCTGGAAGCGGCACTGCTCCAGCGCACTTCCTGACCACACGTCAGAAGCCTGCAAAGCAATAACGGTTTTAGAAAAGGATTCAACATACGTGTGGAGTCCTAACTGGGGAAAAGGAGTTAGGCTGCTGGGACAGAGGAAAGCAAAACGAGAAGGCAGATAAGCTATAACTCTGCCTTTTTTCATGGTCCTCGATACATAGTCCTCCTGCACAAATAACTCACAATTTTGCTGTGCCCAATTCTTCCCAGACAGCTGCCTGCGAGTTAGCTCACTACCACCTTGGCATTGTTAGTACTGCCCAAAGCCCTCTTCAGCACACAGCGTAAACACTATTCTAAAAAATCCCCAGCAAGTCTTTGTTTTCTTGTAGTCACCTCCTTTTTGTTGGTCTGCCTGGGTTTTTGTTGTTGCTGTTGTTTTGCAACAGATTTTCATATTTTTTTCTAATAAATTTGCCTTATATTTACAAAAAAATAAAAAATAAAATAATGTAACAAAGCACAATGCATGTCTTTTATTTTCCGCCCACAAGGGACACTGGCTTATCAGTTTTATGTTTACCAAGGCTTGAAACACTCTTTAGCCAGGAACTTTAGGAAAATCCCAACAAGTTTTGAACACTATTGGCCCCAAACTTTGAAAGAGTGTCATCTTCGTCAGGTTGCAGTGATGGAAGTATCCGAGTTCCTTTGGCAGCTTTAACAAAAGACCATAGCCTGGGTGGCTTGTACACAACAGGAGTTTATTCCCCAAGTTCTGGAGGCTGGGAGGCTGGGATCAGGGTGCAGGCATGGTCAGGCTCTGATGAAGGCTTTCTTCCCAGCTGCCACGTGGCCACCTCCTCCCTGTGTCCTTACATGGTGGAAGCGGTGAGGGATCTCTCTGGGGTCTCTTTGTAAGAGACCCACTTCTTAAGAGACCCTCTAATCCCACTTTGCCCTGATGACCTCATCTTCTCCCAAAGCCCCACCCTACCTCTTCCTACCAACATCTCATCTAGGTGGTTAGGATTTTACCACATGAATTTGGGAGGTGGGGAAACCATCTTATGACCATCTTAGAAACTGAGCCTTTATTCTGTCTTCCTGTGTGGGTGAGGGTGTGGCCAGAGGCAGAGGTGCTGTGGGATCCTTTTCACTGTTAATTAAAACTTATTCGGTAGCCTCCACTTCACTCCACTCTGACATTTTCTGTGAAATGCCAAACATTATCTCCCAGGGGTCTGGTTAATTAAGTGATGTCAACACAGGACAGAAAAATTACTTAGGAAAAAAAATAGCCTCCAAGAATAAAATGTCAATAGGTTGACTGTGAGTGTGTTTGCTTGAAAGTATTTATTTTCTTTCTTAAAAAAATTCTGCATAATCCAGATTGGTTTTAGTGATCATGCACCTATTTATAAAGAAAAACTATTGTATTTCCTAAACAATAATGTCTAACCATGGCGTGATTTTTGGGTGGTGTACTGTCATAACCGGATGAAGATGTTCCTCACTAACTTCCTTTCCTCTGACAGCTACAAAATTATGAGAGAGGAGAGATGTTTGTGCACATTTGAAATTACAAATATAAAAATCCGTCACTTGTATACCTGGATCCAACGCACTCTGCAGGAAGAAATGAGGAGGGATTCCCCTGGCCACTCACTCATGCATAAGGGCATGTAATTGGGCATACATGATCCAGGGTTTGTCTAAACAGTGGCCAGCTCTGAATGTGCCTCATATCTTCTGAGTGATTCTAAGTTTCTGGAAGGCAGAGACTCTGATTTAACCTCACCAGTTGGCATCTATGAGACATGTTTGTTGAATAAAGCATTTCTGTGGTCCCAATGTTTTAAACTAGGATTCAGTCTCCAAGAGCCTCTCGGTTTATTTGCCTGATGTCCAATTAAGGGCCCAAAAGATTATTTATAAATGCAGATGCTCTCTCCATAGTAAAAGGGAATACATTTAATTCAGAGGTTTATAGTCACCCAGCCACAACCTAAGGCCATCAAATCCTGTCGTATAATTAGAGTCATCTGTTTATCCTGTTGTTGGTGTCTGTCGTTTGTCTTAACTCATAAAGGTTGGGATATTCTGATCTTGGTAGTTGAGTAATTTTCTAATGCATCCTGAACATTGTGGGTATTATGTTTGGAGACATTGTTTCCTACATAAACCTTATTTTAGCAGGTGGCCATGCCATTTAGGTTGATACTGTTTGGCCCCTTCCCCACCCAAATCTCATCTTGAACTGCAGTTCCCATATTTTAGCAGGTGGCCATGCCATTTAGGTTGATATTGTTTGGCCCTGTCCCCACCCAAATCTCATCTTGAACTGCAGTTCCCATAATCCTCACATGTCATGGGAGAACCCCGGTGGGAGGTCACTGAGTCATGGGTGCAGTTTCCCCATGCTGTTCTCGTGATAGTGAGTGAGTTCTCACGAGATCTGATGGTTTTATAAGTGTCTGGCATTTCCCTTGCTGGCACTCTTTCTCATTCTTGCCACCCTGTAAAGAGGTGCCTTCTGCCATGATTGTAAGTTTCCTGAAGCCTCCCTAGCCATGTGGAACTGAGTCAATTAAACCTCTTTTCTTTATAAGTTACCCAGTCCCCAGTATTTTCTTCATAGCAGCAGAGAAGGGACTAATACATAGGTCTAGCCCACGTGTCCTGGTCACTTTGCTGACTGCGGTTCGAACGTCAGTTTTCAAAGTCTCCATGGGGGTCATCTGGCCGCCCTGCTGGGGCACTTCCCACAAGCAGCTCTGACACCTGGACAGCACTGGGCACTCTGGTTCAGTTCTCATGCCTTTTGCTGTGCTGGTTTTTGTCAGGTCCACACATGAGTCCCTCAGGAGCAGCCTTGGAGGTTATATAGCCCAGGAAAGAATCTAGTGGGTCCATCTGCTTACCCTCCCCCCACACACCAGCCAGGCAGAATGCCCACTGCGAGAGGACATGAGTGCCATTTCATGGTGTTCAGGGGGGCAGGGAGAGCATCACCACAGAATTTCATCCTGCTGGGCTGCCCTTTTCATGTGCCTCTGGCTAGACAGAATGGGCTTTTCTTAGGCATTTTATAAAATCTCCATCATCATTTCCAGGTTAAGAGCCTCTCCAGACTCGGCATTTCTGGAGGGGAGAAAAAAGGAAGTTACCACTGTATCCTTTCCCATGTCTCTCTAGACAATCTGACTTCTTTTCTCTGTCTTTAAGAGTTTTCTGATATAGTTTTCTGTGTGTCTGAGATTTTTAAACCATAATCATCTGAATGGAGCAGAATATGTTTACTCCATCATGTCCATAATCAGGAGTCAAGTTGCCATAATTATTTGGCATATTCAAAGACATCTTAAGACAAAATTTAATGGGAATCCCAAAAGAAAAGACTGAGCAGAGAGACCATTAATTACACACATATTCTAGTTTGAGATCTTTATTCCAGTCCTATGCCTATCAATCTGCTAAGAGACGATGTCAAGAAAGCAAGACACTTGGGATAAAGGAATGGTTCCTGAATATTGTCTCCTTTTGGTGCCGAGGCAGCTCGGGGACTGAAATAAAGAAATTCACTGGCATGAGCTTGGAGCAGAAGTTTGGCTCAAAGGCAAAATTTCATACCTCAGAGTAGGAAAGGCAGGGAGTGGAGCCCGGAATGCAAGCTGGAGGGAGCTTAGGCATTTTATAGTTTCACTGTGACTCCTCAAGTCTTTGTATTTCTTTCAAGTATTTCAGCAAGTTTGGTTTATCAGAAAAGAACAGCTACGTGACAGTCCTGAGGATACTCATTCGAAGCACGTTCTGGTGCGTCTATGGTGAGGACGACAGGACAATGACAGGACAATGGCTTCCATGAGACCCAGTATCAACTCCCTTCCTCAGTGACAGAGGGAAAGAAAAAATGCCATTGGCATTAGTGTTATTTTCATTTTAAATAATTAACATATATCTAGTATTAGCCACATGTTATCATTCCTGACTTCTTACTTCTTGCGCAGCCAGGGCACTGGAATCCTTCCGCTTCTGCCAAAGAACTCACTTCAATATGTTTACTAGTTCAGGTCTGTAGGTGATTAATAATTCCAGATTGTATTATATTTGACTGCAAATGTCTTTATTTGGCCTTCATCACCATCATCATAATCAACGTAAATATGTTACTCCATTTTCTGTAGATTTCCATCATTTCTGTGTTCGTCACTTAAAAAATAATCGCTGCTAATATTTCAGAATGATTTTAGTAATTATATCTCTGGACGATTTTAAGTTGTTGTTTCTTCTTTATCTTTGTTGTATTATGTCTCAAAGAGTGTTTTTTGTAGTATTTATCCAACTTGGGGTGAAATGGCTTCTTGAATCTTTAATTTGAATTTTTTTGGTTAGATATGGGCAATGTTTGTGCTGCCTTTCTTCAAATATTGCTTTTGTCCTATTTATTCTCTTTCTCTATCATATATATATATATGTGTGTGTGTGTGTGTGTGTGGTTTGTATGAAAGTAATTGCAGTTTTTGCAATTGCTTTCAAATGGCAGAAACCACAATTATTTTTGCACCAACCTAATATAGATAGATAGATAGATAGATAGATAGATAGATAGATAGACAGACAGACAGACAGACAGACAGAGATATTTGGTTTTGCTCCCTTCATTTGTCTATGTTATGTGGGTGGAGATGGTTTTTATTCTTTTATGGCTGTGTTGTTTTATCATTTGTATCTTTGATTTATTTAATATCCATTGCTCAGAGCTTTGCCATTACTTGAGTACCTATAAGTTATTATTATTTGTGTATCAGGAGTGTGTTTAGTATGTTTTATTTGCAGTAAGCTGACCTCTAAAGATTTCCTTTTGAAAATGCTTTTTCACCTCCCTAATTTTTATGTTCCTTACTGTTTTACTAAATATTAAATGTTCCTTGACAATTTTGGTGCTCGTGTGTTTGGGGAACAAAAGTGAAATGAATCTGTCATTATACCAGGAAGTTAGTTTTTTTTTTAAATCATCAGATCAAATGTGCCTTAATACATTTTTTTCATTTAGATTTCAAGCAGTGACAGATTTGCCATTTTAATACACATCAATGGAGATCTACTTATTTGTAAATAGCCAGTTGCTCATTTGGAAGAATAAATCAGTGAACAATATTTTTCTGTTGTACTTTTCAGAATCATCTTCTCTCATTATTCCTGTTTTAGCTGAAGAATTGTGTTACATGTGGAGAGCAAAAAAATCAAACACACAAAAAATCTAATAGATGTATCATTATCTATCTATATCTCTCTATAGATATAGAGAAATAGACCTACACACAGAGATATATATTCAAATATTGCTATATAGAGATTATATAGATATCTATATATAGAAATCTATATCTATATATCCATAGATATACATATATATATAGAGAGAGAGATCTCCCCCAGCCCCTTTCTGCCCTTGTCTTCCTTATCATTTTGAGAATAAAAATTACATGTATTTAGACCTTTTCACCAAGGGCTAGATATATCTTGTAAACCTTTATCTATTTTCTTCATTATTTCTTCATGTTATGATTTGTTCTAAATAGTTTCTCCTGATCTATATTCTGTTTTACTAGTACTCTCTTCTACTATTTCTAATGTCTTAGTAAGCACTTCTACTGGATTAATACCTTTAATAAGTTAATTATGTATCTATATTTTACATCTTATAGGTTCTAATCCTCTGGTGAAATTTTTATCTTATTATCTAATTTATTAAACATATTGATGCTAGTTTAGAATTTGAGACTGATAATTAGTATCTGGTTTACCTACCAGTCAGCTTCTGAGATGTTAAGTTGTTTTTCTTGAAGATGGCACATTAGGCATTAAAAATATTAAATAGGCCGGGCACGGTGGCTCACGCCTGTAATCCCAGCACTTTGGGAGGCCGAGGTGGGCGGATCACGAGGTCAGGAGATCGAGATCATCCTGGCTAACACGGTGAAACCCCGTCTCTACTAAAAAATAAAAAAAAAAATGGCCCATCGGGGTGGCGGCGCCTGTAGTCCCAGCTACTTGGGAGGCTGAGGCGGGAAATGGCGTGAACCCGGGAGGCGGAGCTTGCAGTGGGCCAAGATCGTGCCACTGCCCTCCAGCCTGGGCGACAGAGCGAGACTCCGTCTCAAAAATGAAAGAATGAATTAATGAATGAATGAATAAATAAATAAATAAAATTAAAATAAAATTTAAAAAATATTAAATGATCTGTCTTGTTTTCTTTTTCCCAATCAGACTTTATTTTATTCTGGCCCATAGTTACAATGACAAAAGCTCACTTTGATGCAAGCAGAGACTGAAGTGACTTTGTGATAGCTTGTTCATTTTTAATGTCACCGTCTACCCGTGAAGTGGGGCTCTTTAAGATTTTTCTCTTGGAAACCTGTGATACCTACCAGAGTGTTTGTCTGTTCAGCTCTGCTTGGGGTTTAGCTTCTTAGAAGCTATTTTCTTTTGATTTCTAGGCTACTCACCCCTTATCAGTGTAGAATTTAACAAGCGCTCAGAGAGGAAATTCCAGGCAGAATTTCAGGCTCAGTGCTTTGTAATTTCCTTTTCTTCAGGGTTGTTTCTCCTCAATTCCTTATGTGTATTGATTGCTTCCCAATGACTTCAAGCAGTTCGAGCTTTTCTGCAGTTTATTCAGCTATTTTTTGTTAACTTTAATGAGAGAATAATACAAGCTATAATAATAGAGATGAAAGCAGAAATGTTTTCTTCAGTTTTCTTAAACGTTAATTTCCTTAAGGTCAGGAACCAACTGACAGGTTTATATTTATGTCACCCGCAGCTGTTTTTGAGCCCACATATGACCTGTCTTCCATGTGCCCAAAATTACTCGTTTTATAAACAGCATAATTACCTGTTTCTCTCTTGCCTGCTGTTACTTCATTACGTTTTGTTTTATTGATTTTTTATTTACACTGTATAGAGACAGATTTTACAGTATAGCTGAGGTGACATGATCACAAAGAGTTTCGGTCTTTTCCACTCACCCACACGCCCCTTTCTGCTGCCCCTCACATTAGAAGTTAAGGAAAGTCCCTGAACTTCTGGGTAGTTCCTATTGTTTTGTGTACCCATGTTTCTAAATAACATATTCCTGCTACTTGGACAGAAAAATAAATAAAAATTAGCTAACAGAGATCCGTGGTGGTAAATGAAGATGTAAGACAATATATGTGTGTTTGCATCCTGTTATAAAGACACTTGCAGCTGTTACTTCCTATGGGAAGGCTTAATCTTTCCCTGAACCTCAGAGATTAACACACAAAACCCAGTGTGGCTGCAACATAAATGTATTATGCCAAAACAAAGTTGATTTCAGCACAGTAAATCTTCCTAAATTACAGGCTGATCTTTTTGAAGTGGGTGCAATCCATGGGGTAATTACATAGAGTAACCACTCTAATCTTCAAGCATCTCTACTGTCCTAATCCCCATTCAATCTCACGGCCCCCTCATCCTACCCGCACGACCACTCTTTCCAACCATCCTGTGTCCTCCTGAAACCTGACTGTTGGCCCCGTTTACACAGTCACACCTTATATGCATCAGGACTGAGTGCAGTGGAAATTGTCCATGATGGAACCCACCTAGTAGTAAATGATTATTCCTACAGTCTTTTGGAGGAAAAAACATAACTACAAAACAAACTGCTGTTCAAGGCTTCTAATGTGTTGTGTTTTTTTAATTATCCTATTTTTATCAACTCAAGAATGGATGACCTTTTCTCGTATGTGTATGTAATGAAATATAATGCAGCAGGGAAAATAAATTAATGGCAGCTTCAAATTTAAGCTCCTATGATTACTATATATAGATATACATATATAGTAATAAGTACTATATCAATATATAATAATAAGTTTATGTATTAATATAGTACTTATATAAGCATATCAGTACTTATATATTAATATAGTATATAAGTAAACCATAAGTATATATAGCATATTAGTTATAAGTATATAAAAGTATATTACTAATATACAGTAATAAGTATGGAAAATATAACAATATACTATATATATTCACAGAGTAATAAGTATATATATATTTTAAATGTGTATATATAGTGACTTTTAGATTCATGAAATGTTTCACCAGAAGCTGAATGTGTTTGTTTTTAGCCCAATTAGTCTGCATTTTTTATCTTAAATATAAAAATCAAATCTAATAGCCAGCCCTTGGTACCTGCATTGCATTCTAGATTCTGCCCTATGGTTTGCTTCTCTCTCAAATTCATCCCTGTGCCTTGGGATAAATACCCTCATTTCCTAAAACCCTCCAGATGCCTTCTGCCTACAATGTTCCATACAAGTTGATACACACTTTAAAAATACAAAATGTTTTGAATTTATAGGTGTAAATTCCTGAAGAATATGTCTAGGAACAGGTACTGTGAGAACGCAATCTTACGAGGAAAGACCATAGTTTATATGGTGCTGAAATTATTCAGAGAGACAGAGTTTCAGGAGATGCCAGATTACATGTAGTGACTCAAATGACTGTGAATGTTTTAATTTTGGCTCAGTTGATTCACTGGAATCTGCAGTCAGTACTACCTACAGCTAAATTAACCTGAGGTCTAATGCACTGTGTGCTATAAAGTGCAGAAAATGACCCAAGGACTTAGATAGTGATGATTTTTCATTTGCAATGTGCACACTCATCTCCTATTCCCAAAAGAGCCCAGAATGTAAGTCTTTCATGAAGACCTTGATAAGTAAACATTTGTTGAGGGGATTTCATTATCCCTGAAGAATGTTTTGGTTGTTATTTAATGAAAGTACAGGATGCAGGTAGAAAACATTCCAATTAAAATGGGTTTTCTCACGTAAAGGGGGACATCTAGATCTTAGTTGTATTTAATTATCAGAGGATGGGGGCATGTTCACAATCAGTGGAGGAAAATTGGCATTAGTAGGTTGACACACAGCAATCCAACAACATGATTTTTGATATTTGCACCTCAAAATATCCAACTGGCTAGAGCCAGTTCATAGAGAAATGGTCACTCACCCAACTCCCAAACCTAAGGTAGGTAGAAGGCGGAGGAGGAATAGGCAGGCCACATAGTAAAAGCAAAAGCAAGGGAGAGCCGAGATGCCACACATTTTTAAACAAGGGGATCTCATGAGAACTCACTCAGCAAGGCATGAGGGACCTGCCCCATGATCCAAGCACCTCCCACCAGGCCCCACTTCCAGCACTGGAGAATACAATCCAACGTGGGATTTGGGTGGGGACACAGAATCAAACTGTGTCATACATATTTATGGCTTAGGTTGTCATCTTCCAGCTGAAAATTTCAACTTCCATATCCAGTATATCAGCAAGTGGTGTTTACATTATATTTCTTTACATCTATTTACTTCATTCTCTATTTTAACTCATTTAAGCCAACACTCAAGCACACCAATTTTTAAATTCACCTGAAATCACATATGCACGTTTCTGTCACACAAAACTGTCAAAGTACTCTTATTCGCGAAGAAAATATAATATTGCATGAATAAGAGTAATCTCCCTAAAGAGAATCTGACTAAAGCCCTTCAATAGTTTCCTAATGCCCCTAGAAGTGAGAACAAAGTCCTTACTGTCATTTGTGCCAAAGATATTTTCCTAATTGTCCTTCAGCAGTCTCAGACTAGATTAAATCTGCTTATTATGTGTTCTGATAACATTGCATTAATCCTAATTATCACTCAATTATTTGCTTTTATGCTTATTATTATTGCACAATAGCTGTGCTTTCCATTAGACTGTAAATGATGTAATGCCTGAACCAAATCTGAGTTTCTAGCAACTAGCATAGTGCAGAGTAGAACTTAATTATTTAATAAATGAATACATAAATGGGGGGTAAGTATTGTAAAGCAAAGAACAGTCCAAGAGGAAGTTCAAAGGTAGAGTACTTTAATTTTTATAATTTTGTCCAATTTAGTTGTCTAAGTAAATTCAAAATTCAATAAAAGTTATGAAAAGTAAAATTTCTGAAAGAAATTAAGATATAATTACAATAGTAAAACAAATGATTTTCTCATTTTAATATCAACATTTTTCCAAGAAAAACAAAAAGGCAGAAGAAATTACCATTGATCATCATGATACATTTATTATGTTATACTAGAAGACATTATTTAATTCTTTGAAATATTTTTGATACCCATTATACTCACAACTATCTATGGCATTTGTCAACCTGATTAAACATCCCCATCTGCTAGAAGTTGAAGCTGAGACATTTTAATATCCTTACTGAGGTTTACACACTTAGACTTCAATTTTTATTTTTCCTCCTACACTAGGAGGAAATGCTGGTTTCTTCCTTGCAGATGTGCACGGGTTTGTGCTTCGATAGGGGATAAATTTTTTTTTTTCAAAACTAAATTAATATTTTTTCCAAATCAAAATGTTTTGTCAATTGCAATGCATAATTAGAAGGGGTGATAGAAAACATCTTTCTTGAACCATGAAAATGCAGAAGATAGATGGCCAAGGCAGTGAATCTCTTGAGCCCAGGAGTTCGATAGCCTGGGAAACATGGGGAAGCTCTGTCTCTACCAAAAAAAAAAAAAAAAAAAAATTAGCCGGGTATGGTGGCACAATGCTTATGGTCCCAGCTACGTGGGAGGCTGAGGTAGGAGGATGGCTTGAGCCTGGGAGGTTGGGACTGCAGTGAGCTGAGATCCTGCCACTGCACTCCAGCCCGGGCAACAGAGTGAGACTCTGTCTCAAAATTAATTAATTAATTAATTAAAAATGAATACGTAAGTAAAATTTAAAATAAAATGCAGATGAAGGAGGTACTATGGGTCTGTTGCATTGAGTCTTCACATTGACTCTTAAGATGATATGTATTTACCCTTAAAAAGGAAGCTGAGACTTGTAACTGTGTGAGTCTTGCCCAGATGTCCATACGTGGCAGTCTCTACCGGAATCTCTGACTGGGGACCTCTGACGCCCCTACTCTGATAATGAAACTCTTCTGTTTAACTTTGCCAGAGGGAAGAGTCAGTTAACATCATACAACAGCTTTGAGGCACCCTCCTGTATCATCTATCAATAATTCCCTTTGTCCTAGATGTGTTTTGGTTTTTTGTTTTGTTTTGTGTGCAACGCAGATGCTCTCGCCTTTGGTTAAGAAATGTTGCTATTAAAGGATAGGGCTGAAGTTCATCCATCCACAATAGACGGACGATATGTCCTTCACCACCAGCTCCCCAGCCCAATCCTTTCCTGTATTTTGGGACATAAGCTCTGCCCACACCTCTGTGGTCCTAGGCATTACCGCCATGATCTGGCATAGCCTACAGAGAAGCCCTGCTCAGAGATCTTCGGTGCTAGATGCTCAATTGCAGCCCGTTTTTGTACAGTCAGGCATTCCCTTGACAGTGATTCATGTTATAAAGGGGGTCGTATGAACTGCAAAGTGCATTTGCACATGGAGAGATCTGTGCCGCGTCTCAGCACACTGAATGGTTATATGATTTTTAAAAGGCAATTTCCATCATTTATATTCACCCCCAAAATACATGCTATCAAATGTAACACACTTTTATTACAAAGGGGAGAATTGATGGATTTTTCTCACCAGGTTCCGAGGAAGCCTTCTTATCAGTTTCAGCAGTCTCAGCATGGTTGCCTGGATACTCAGTCTCCCTGAGTATTATTCTGATTAAAGGGCAATTTAGAGATTTTTTTCTAAAAAAAAAAAAAAAAAAAAAAAGAACACTGATCTGTCATCTAGAAATATTATCAGCCCTCCCTTGCACTGATTTGTCAAGTGGCAGATTGAGCATTATTATTTAAAGATGGTTTTTCAAATGGGTAACATAAGAATGTGACTTTCCATTTTATCAGCCTCCTTTGGATATATATGTGCTAAATTTAGTGAAGCTTCTTTGTGGTAAAATGAGTTAAATGGATTTGGGGGATTGTAGAGGCTAGGGAATGATGCAAGTACGAACTAAGTCTGTATTTCACGATATAAAGATAACAACCCCTTATTGTGAATCAATGGCCTTCAAAATGGTTGTAGGAAAAAAAAAAAAGGACAAAATGCCTCAAAATCAGCCTTTTTTGGAGGGATTTTTAAACACCTATCTCTGATACTGTCATTAGCAGATAAGAAAATCAAAGTCCAACAATCCTGATTCACAGCATTTCAGGAAATAAAAATGTATACCTGTAATCCACAAATTTACATAATTCATTTCTATTGAGGTAAATCTGCATATAATAAGGTGCATTTATTTAAGGGGCACAATTTGGTGAGCTGTGATTTGTGTATTCATTCGTGGCACAATCGCCTCAAACAGGAAAGGGAGCTTAAAAAAATGCCCACATGTTTCCTTGTGTCACCTTGAGGCCCTTTTCTCCTGCCACTGCCAGTGAGCCACCCTCAGCACGCACTCATCTACCGCCCGTCCCCACAGCTCAGTTTGCACTTTCAGGGGATTTTTATAAATGAGAACATAAAGTATGCACTGCTTTTTTCTAACTTTTTTGCTCCGCGTATCTCTTTTGAGAGTCATCCATGTTTCTGCACGCATCTTTATTCCTTTTAATTACTAAATAATATTCCCTTATAAGGATATACCCAGTGTTGTTTATTCCCTTCACCTCTTGATGGAAGTTTTTGTTATTTTCAGTTTTCTACTGTTGCACATAAAGGTCTTATAGACATCCACGTCCTTTGTAAGGACATATGATAAGTGTATATTTCAATTTTAAAGAACTTGCCAAATTGCTTTCCAAAGCAATTGTGCAATAATGCCTTCCCAGCAGTAACATGTAAGAGAGCCACTTGCTCCTCCACACACAGGCATTTGTGCTGGTTAGCCCTTGTAAAAGGTAGCCATCTTTTTTTTTTTTTTTTTTTTTTTTGGAGACGGAGTTTCACTCTTGTTGCCCAGATTGGAGTGCAATGGCTCAATCTCGGCTCACTGCAACCTCCACCTTCTGGGTTCAAGCTATTCTGCTGTCTCAGCCTCCCAAGTAGCTGGGGTTACACGCGGGTACCACCATGCCCGGCTAATTTTGTATTTTTAGTAGAGACGGGATTTCTCCATTTTGGTCAGGCTGGTCTCGAACTCCTGACCTCAGGTGATCTGCCCACCTCACCCCCCAAAGTGCTAGGATTACAGGCGTGAGCCACCGCTCCCAGACTAAAAGTAGCCATCTTAAAAGAGACTACACTGGCTTTCACTTGGGTTTCCCGAACAGCTGATGAATTTGAGCTTATTTTAAATATTCATGCATATTTGTCTGATTATCTTTAAAACTTTTGCAAACTTATTAGTTGTATTAACTGTTTTCTTATTTTTGAGTTTTGAGAGTTTTTATAGATCTTTATATATCTTGGATATAAGTCCTTTATCAGATATACGTTTTGCAAGGATAATTTCAGGTGGTATTTTTGGTTCTTCTTACAACATCTTTCAAATAACAGTTCTCAATATAGATGAAGTCTAATTTATGATTTTTTAATTTAATGAATCATGCTTTTTGTGTTATATTGAGAAATCTTTAATTAACCCATGATTAAAAAGGTATTTTTCTATGTTTTCTATAAATTTTATGAATTCAGGTTTTAAAATGAAATATTTTATCCTTTTGACTTAATTTTTCTTCGATTTGAGTTGTTTTATTCCTGTCTTGCAGGTCTTTATTCAACGTTTCAATATATTAAATGCAATCATAATAATTGCATCAGTGACTTTGTCTGCTAATTTTAACTTACATGTCTGATCTAGTTCATTGTTGACTGATTGATCATTTTTCTAAATGTGAGCCTGCTTGTCTGCTTTTGTGCTGTGCCTGGTCTGTAATCAGCTGCCAGGCATTGTGAATTTTTCTCTTGTTGGGTACCGGAGGTTATTGTTTTATTGGAAATGTGATTGTACTTTTTGCTAGGACACAGTTAAGTTACTTGGCAAGCGTGTGATTCCTTTGAATCTTGCTTTAAAGACTTTTAGGTAAAACCAGAGCACGTGATTTTAGTCTAGGCCGATCACGCAGCAAAACAGAAGCAAGGCTGCTCATGACTCTACCCAGGGCCCTGTGAATTATAGGCTGTTCTTTTCTGTTGGGATGGCACAGCCCCGGTTTTCAGTCCTGAGTGAGTTCTGGTCCATTCTCCTGGGTTATCCTCCCCTGTCCTGGCAAGTGTCCTCAGAAGCAGTGACAGGACCCTACTGCACCCTGGAACCCTGGAGGGAGACTCCTGCAGCTGTCCTGAGCCATCCTTCTGAGACAGCCAGTTTGGAAGGGCTCCCTGGCAAAACTCCAACCGGCCTATAACTGGGGTGGAGCCTCAGGAAGTTAGCATCCTGTGGAGTGAGCAGGTGCCTGGCCCTTCCTCTTCCTGGAGCCTGGCCCCTCCTCTTCCTGTAGTCCAGCCCCTCCTCTTCCTGTGTGGAACCTGGGATTCAATCTGTGAGGTGAGAAGCCTGCAGAAGGACAAGCTGTGGCCTTGTGGGGTGTCCCTGTTCCCCTCTTTTTTCTTTTTTCCTAATAAATCTCATTATTCTGACTTTTCATATTATCTGCAAGCCTAAATTTTGGGGGCCGTGTGACAAGAACCCTGCCTTTCACTGAACTTAGGAAAAGTCCTGCCACCCTTCTGTGGGGCCCTCATCCCTCCAGCACTGTGACCTGGAACCTGCGCTGTCCTGGCTTCTCCTGAGCCACCTCCTGCCTTCCTGGGGCTGCCTCACCTTCCTGGGTTCCCACTCCCTGTGCTGCCGCCAGAAGAGCCCCTGAGGTCGCCAGCGAGGGAAGTCAGTGCCGTTCTTCCTTTCCTGTCCCTTCAGCATAGCTGTGCTTCGTTGCTGAATATCCAGGGTCTTGAAAAACATGGTTTTAGAGACTTTTTCTGGTTTTACATATTCATTGTTTCAGGCAAGAGAGTAAACCCAGGGCCTGTGACTCTACTGGGCCAGAAGTGCATGTCCTCAACATTTTTTATTTTTGCTACAGGGAAATGGCTATAATCAAATAGTAATTATTAAATAACTCTCCACGTTACAATCAGCTAAAACCACCCTAAGTGCTGCCCTCTGCAAATCGCTGCTCATTTGCTGCCAGATCCCTGTATTGGCCACCTCGTGTTGCATGTGATGAGCCCCAAAGTAGGTCAGCGCTGGGAGAGACACTGACGGGTCGCCTGGAATAAGAACCTTAAATCAGAGGGAGCCCTGGAGGAGGGGCGGGCAGAGCCAAGGCTGGGTGGGAGCACTGACAGAAGCAGAAAACAGACGTGGACATGGAGGAAGAGGGAGGCAGAAGACAAAAAGAGACAAGAGGTCATGTCTGCATTTTGCCCGGGCACAGACTCCTGTAGTCCAAATTATGAGACATCCAAACGATGCGTTATTTTGTATTCCCGATATTTTAAGTTTGTCTCTTACTTTCCCATTTCAGTCATTTCTTAAGAACAATATGATAATAGAAATAAATAAAATAAACTCAGTGGGGAAATTTGATGGATTTTAGACATCCAAAATGAAAAGCTTTTTTAAAAAATAAATTTTATATATATTTTGCTAACAAGTTCCTAACACCTATGACCAAAAAAAAAAAAAAAAAAGCTGTGAGTGTTTCACATTTAACTACTTTAAACATAATTTACACTCTCAGTCCTGCCTCATGTTGCTTAAAGTGTGCATTTGATTCTTCTAAACTGGTACTTAAGAACTAGTTCAAATCAAATACTTCAGTTTAGTTGCAAAACAAACACAATTGAAAACATTCTCCTAGAGGGTCTGGGCAGATTCAGAACCTGAAAAATCATAAAGATCCACATTTATAATGATTACTTTTTCAGGATCCTACCATCTATGAAGATTCATAGTGAGCTGACTGCTTGAGCTCAGGAATTGGAGACCAGCCTGGGCAACATGGCAAAACCCACTTCTACAAAAAATTACAAAAATTAGCCGGGCCTTGTGGTGCACTCCTACAGTCCCAGTTACTTGAGAGGCTGAAGTGGGAGGATCGCCTGAGTTCAGGAGGTGGAGGCTGTAGTGAGCCATGATCACACCACTGCACTCCAGTCTGAGTGACAGAAATAAAAAAAAAAAAGGAGAATTCATAGTGACGTAATGATGTCTGCAGACACGTAAAGGTCTCAGGTGAATTATTTATGCTATAATCCTCAATTCCAGGGGCTTCCCGATATTATTATTCACTTGACCTCAACAGTTAATTATTATAAGTTGAAGTATCATTGTCAAAATAATTGTAATTTTTAAAATGAGCTGAATTCAATTAAGCAATCATAGAACTGGATAGTTCCATGTGTAGTGGGCAGCAGGAAGAAGATGAGGCCAGTAAAGACAGCTGGGACCGTGGGAACAGGCAGGCACTTCTGTTGGCCTCTCTAGCACCTAAATTAAGACAGGATATATTGCTATCAAAGAAGTGTAGCGATCAGATTCACGAGCGAGAAATATCTGCGGACTCATAGGGATCAGCTTCATGAGGGAGAAGTATTTGCAGATCTGCAACATTCTGACATAGAGGTCTCTATGTTCTGCTTCTGGAGAAATTCAATTTCCATCCCAAGAGACGGAGTCTATTATCAAATTATATTATTAACTAAAGACATCATAGATCAAGAATGCATTGGTGGGCTTTAAAAAAAATGGTAATAAACTCTAATGTACAGGCTTTGAGACATCAGGAACATGACATGGCCGAGTAGCCCACGTGATACTGAGAATGATTCGAAGGTACTCACCTAAGATGCATTGACCTGGGCTGGTGATTTCTAGAATCACGAAGAGATTGTGTTTGAGAAAGTTTTTCTTTACAGGTGAGGAAATTATATTCAGCACATCCTTCATTTAATGTAAAATAGGAAAAGCTCTTTCCACTTCACATTGTCGGGGGAAAACAGCAGCTGTGGTCCAAAGACTCAGAATACTCGTTTGAAGGAAGGTGGAAGGTTCAGCCCATCAAAATAAGTCGCCCTCTAGGTTAAATTAACCACAGACTTTCAGCTCCTAGAAGGAAACAATTCTAATTGTGAATATCACTGATTAAAACAGCTACTTGGAGGGAGGCTTGAGCTAGCACATAACTAAACAAATATTGCTGAGAAGCGACTAATTGGGCCAATACAGATTGAAGGAAGAATTGTTTGGGAAGTTCAGACAAGGACATCATTATTGAAGTAGCTAAAAAGAAATAAGTGGAAAAATGAATAAGTAAATAAATAAATGAAACAATTAGAGTAAAAAAAGTAAGATGAAACTGCATAAACATCATCTTGCATCAGACATCCTCTGTGTTTTGTACAGAAGTGATAAAACACAAACAAAGGAATGCACACTTACCTCTAACTCTCAGTCTTCAGTCTGCTCCTGTTCACGATCCGCGCCAGCACCAGAGGGCTGTGTGTCCCTGTAGACAGACACCAAACCTTCTGAATCCAGAAACCAGGACAGTGTGGACTGCAAATGTCACCCAGGCAAACAGGTCCCTCCAGACGGCTGCTTGTCAGGCTTCCCTCTCTGCCAGTGCATTATAAATTTCATGCTCAAGGAATTTGGGTTCTAGACACACGAAGTTCTGTTCTGACTTTGCTGCTAAGTTGCTGATTAACTTTGACTATTTGAGTTCTCCTCATACGCAAGCAAAAGGATCAAAGTTTAATAAACTCTAAGAATATTTGCAGTTCTTAATTTCTAAGCTCACTTTGCTGACTTGATACCTGAAAAGAATGGGAAGGCAGAGGCGGGTTTCACTGTCACTCTGCTGTCATAGCAGTAGACGTGCTTGGGCATGGCTGTAAAGGAGACGTCTGGTGTGACTGTTCTGCTGAGATAGCTCCAGCCTCTGACTGATGGTTAACCGTGGGCTCTCAGCGTCGACACTCGGACATCCTGGGCTGCATCGTCTGTTGCAGGGGCCATCCTGTACACTGCAGGCTGGTCAGTAGCATCCTCAGATGCTACCTCACAGATGCCAGGGACGCTCTGCAGTGTGACAATAAAAATGTGATAATATGCCTCCAAATGTCTCCTGGAGGGCAAAATCGCCCCCATTGCAGAACTGCCAGTGTATGTGAGGCTGAGTGAGACTGTCTATCTGTGAATTATTCAGTCTTGCACCTGCTTTTAGTTCCAGATGTAAGAACCTGCTCTCTGTCAGAAAGAATACATGGACGGACTTCCTTGATGCTTGAAGTAATTCACAATGATAACAATGTCTTCATCGACACATCTTTAAAAGACAATCCCAGAACTTCTTGTGATTGTCATAGTTGAGAAAGTGAAAGATTATGTCAACATAGTCACCCTCGACCTGCGGGTTGAGAGGAGATTAGAAATGGAAGTTAGGATAACATGCATTACTTCAACAATTATAAGATGGATTTTGAAGCTACCCTCTAGTGGTAACACACACACACACACACACACACACACACACACACTAGTGGTAACACACACACACACACACACACACACACACACACACAATTCTCTCCCCCCTACGCGAGCACCTTGAAGACAGGTTCATGGCATACGAACCTTTACAATCCTGATCTACGCTACACTCATAGCACACTGTTGACTCTCAGTAAAGTTTATGTTCGTTTGCTGATTAAAATTATAAAGTTTAGAAACTGTTATTGAATAAAAGAACACCACAGAGTCCAGAGAATTAGACCTTAAACTTAGGGCTTGCTATTGCACCACACAGTGAAAATAAAAGCTCACTAAATACAGTCTTTTTCTCTAGCCAGATTTAAAATTATAAGCATGGGTAGATTTCAACTTAAGTTTAACAGTGAGTAATGCATGGAGCATACCATTTCTTTCAATTTATTTAATACCAAATCATTTAAAAATGATAGACATAAATTTATATATCCCTCTGGGAAGGTATAAACACCCCTTCCTGATAAGGAAAGAAGAAAAAAGGATACAGAGGCACCTCTGTCTCTGGTGCTTTATTTAAGATAGGGCTGAATAAAAACAGTAAAGATATCATTAAGAGTATGCCTTGACCGGGCGCGGTGGCTCATGCCTGTAATCCCAGCACTTTGGGAGGCCGAGACGGGTGGATCACGAGGTCAGGAGATCGAGACCATCCTGACTAACACGGTGAAACCCCATCTCTACTGAAAATACAAAAAGTTAGCTGGGCGAGGTGGCGGGAGCCTGTAGTCCCAGCTACTCGGGAGGCTGAGGCAGGAGAATGGCGTGAACCCGGAAGGCAAAGCTTGCAGTGAGCTGAGATCCGGCCACTGCACTCCAGCCCGGGTGACAGAGCGAGACTCCGTCTCAAAAAAAAAAAAAAAAAAGAGTGTGCCTTACACCAGCTGGAGCTTATAAAAGAAAAACCATAAATAGTAGTTTACGTTATACAAAGCACTTTCTTGTGCCTTTGCTCATTAAATTTCCAAAACAATTCTAAGAGATAGTATGATTTTCATACCTCTTTAATGGATGAGTTGACAAATTTCAGGGAGTCAAAGCCAATTGTTGATGGTCATAGAGTCCATTTGCAGCTAATTCAAAGATTTGAATTTGAAATTCTGACTCCAAATCCTCCGCTCCTTCTATTGTGCGGCGTTCTATTTGGAAACTTCAGTTTTACCCTGACTGTCACACAACTAGAATAGACTCTGAACCAGGGGCTACAGCTCCCTGTGGCACCATGATTTTAAGAATATAAGCAACCTAGGTTGGGAGCGAGTCCTTGAGGATGTGAAGTTAAAAAGGCTCTGTCTAAATCATCCAGAGGCTTGTGGGGCATCGTCTGTTCCTGAGTGTTTTTTTCACAGCATATTAAATCCTGAACATAGTGTAAAATGAAATTTATCAGATTACATTTCTAAAAACCCTTGTGTTTCCTAAATATATGTATTTTACTTGACAATCAATTCTTTTTATTTTTCAAAAGAACCAGTTCTTTTTGATCCTTCACAAATTTAGCTGGAGATTCGCTCTGTCAACCTGTCAACAACACACACATACACATATGCACACCACACACACACACACCCATATATACACAAAAATACACACATACACATATGCACACCACACACACACCCATACATACACAAAAATACACACATACACCTATGCACACCACACACACACCCCCATACATACACACAAATATACACAAATACATACACACGTATATACATATATAAAGTCAATTTGTTAAACCCTAAAAATCCATCTTTTCTTTAGAAATTGTGACAAGAATTTTGTGATTTTGTAATCTTAAATTTAAAAAAAAAACACAGATATTGTGCACTGGAAATAAATAGTATAATAAAGAAAGCAGGTGTACTCAAAATCCTGCATAGGGAGGTCATGGGGAGACCAGGACAGACGATACCAGATAGCCTAGAGGACTAATGTGTCGTGTGAGGACCACAGGTCATACAGTCATACTGTATGGAATTCATGCTGAATAAGTAGATTTTAGCTGGCATTGCCACACACACAAAAAAAAAATACGAAAAAATGGGTAACTGTGAGATCACATATGTTAATTTCTTTCACTACAGTAACCTTTTTACTGTGTGTATATATATATATATCCTATAACATCATTTATATACCTTAAGTATACACAATATAATTTAATTTTAAAAAGATACAGCATTAATGACAGAAACTAGTTTCTATGTATTGTCAAAGTGAAGATGTTCTTTAAGGTGTCAAAGAGATCATGAACGAACACAATGTTTAATGATTTCACTAGGTGAAAAATATCTTGAGATTAATTAACAGAATCTAGTTAAGACAATCCAAAATAAAACAAATACACATTCACAAAATTTAACTATTAAATGACTGAATTATATAGAAACATTATATTCATTATTTTCTTTCTATTGAAGTAATTTTTTGATTTTGAAAATGAGCAACCTGAAAAATTACTATAATTTATATACAACATTTTTTTAACTTTCACATGGATATATAAAACACATTTTAATTTTATTTTATTCTAGAAAATTGAGACACGAGGTTTGTATTCTTCACTGGGACTGCTACGTGTGTTGCTTATACCATACTGAGCATAACATTGAATTAATTGTCCACAGTCATCTAAATATTCAACGTAAAGGGCCAGGGTTTAATCCTTTTATCTTGCCTACAAAGCTCATGTTTACAACTTCCTGCTATCTAAAACTTATATCAGGATACATTTAGAAATGTTCCAGTGTATGAAAATTCTATTTCGATAAGGTGACTTAATCAGAATTTTCTAACAGATTTATAATTTCTTAAGGTGAGAAGCATTTTCCCAGGCGGGAAGGAATTAAGAGGCAGCCTAATGAAAATCATTACTCTGAACATTAAAATGCACCGGTAAACTTCAGAGATCCTGTGTGTTTCATGGGCTCGTGATTTCCCAGGATGCTTTGTGTCCTAACCAGAAGAGTCTCCACTTTCTAAAGATGGAAGGGCTGATCACCATGATTTGGACACTTCGTAAGTTTTACTTACACACAAACTACATATGGACAAAATACCCTCCTGTGAATTTCTCCCCACTTCATTATTGTTCACATAACCTTCCTTGATCATAAAATTTACATATATGTAGTCTGTTCTATGCTCATAGTGTGAAGTCAGTCTCTTAACAGCAACTGAACCATTGCCATTCAGGTCTGCTTTTCTTTAAGAACATTTTCGTCCATCAGGTCTCATGATTGATATTCTCTTAACTTAAGTATTAACTCCTCACAGCTGGACAGGTTTTTGTTCTTCTTTGCTTTGTTTTTAACTATATTAGATGAACCAACTAATAGTTGGAATAAATCCAAAATTTGTTCTAAATATTGAATTGCCCTGGATTCAAGTTTAGAATATCTCTTCTCTTTCTGTATTGATCACATTAGCATGTACAGACTCTTCTGAAATATTGCATTCATTACCAAAAAGATTTATCTTACTTCATTTATTTCAACTTTTTCTTATTCATTTGTTGCAAATTTTACAGTAAAATAATTTCATGAGTCTGAGGTTGGCCTGGATTATATCAGAATTACTCCTGGAATTATGCAGAACTTCATTACAATATATACCCAGTTTTTGAAAAGCTGAATATATTTTGATACAATAAGAGATAGATTGGCATTATCACATGAGAGAGACAAGAAGTTGAGGAAAGCTAATTGTGGGTAATGTTTGCACATTGAATATAAATGCAATCCTATGCATTTGAGTTATGCAAATAAAAATAAGTTGGAATAAAAGGGAAATTTGTAAGTTAAAATTTTATATGTAACACAGAATACATAAGTTATAAACCACAATTGTCTATTATACATTCAATGAAAATAGATGTAATGATAAATAGCGTTTTATATGTAATCAATATTAATGCAAGTTGACTTAATTTGTAATCTAGACAAACCTTTAGAAGCCATTGGAAAATGTATGCTTGCTTAAATAAAATCATTCTGTGGTTTTTATAAGGCAACAATGTCAATGCCAGCATGTCTTGTTCCAATGTTGAAACAAGAAAAATGATGGACAAATGTTACAAACTGATGATTTTCCTAAGTTTTGTTTGTTTGTTTGTTTGTTTCCAATGTGCATGGAAATAACAGGTTGAGCAGATAATGGTCTGGAGGAAAGAGCTCAACTTCATCAGACAGGGAAGCTGTAACAGGAGAGTCCATAATGGAGGGGGACCAAGGGGGTCCACCCAACCCCACGGGCAAATGTGTCCCAGACTGGGACTCCTGCACAGCCTGCAGCTGCTTGAGGAAGATGCTGGAGGCAATCGGGAGGTAGGAGCAGTGAATGGGCTACTTCAGGTGCTGATGGACATCTCTGCCTTCTCTCCTCTGCCTGACAGTCAACACTGTCCTCACTTTCTGAGACATTTGGGCGGTGAACAAAACACCGTGGGCAAGCATTCCTTCTTGTATCCTGTTTCCCAAGCGCGCCTACAATAATGAGACAACTGGTGAAACATCTGTAAAACGGCAATGCACAGAAACAGACGTTGAACATGTGCACGCATACGGCCAGGAGGCTCCTTAGGAACCCAGCAATCACAGACTAAAGACCCACACTTTAGAAGCCACCGACGTTTGTTTAAAAGAGGATTCCTTTGTTTTACACTTACTATCCAAAGAAAAAGATGATATTGTCTTTCCTGTCAGTGTTCTTTCGAACAGTTAGGTCATGTTCTTTCTCCTTATTGAAAAATCTTTTTATTACGCTTGTTGGAGACTTATGGAGAATACTTCACAGAAGCTGGTTTTAGAAAAGCAGCTCTGATTTATCATGGGTGCAGAATATAACCGCAGATAAAGTGTCTTTTCTAACGACTGTTACCCTTGTTCCAAGCAAACATTTTACTTTCTTATTATCTGTGAGCTCAGAAAGAACTTGTTCAATATTTCATGTAAGCAACCAGCTCCTGGGAGAAAGGGGAAGTCTCATGTGTGTGTGTTTACGTATGTGTTTGTGTATGCATATAACATTGTAAGTTAATAAACTTGAGGATTAGAAAGTCTTTTAATGCATGGTGACCCCAAGTCCTCAGAAAGAAAAGCCCTGAAGAAATTTTGATGAACAAACCCACTTCATGATGATTTCTTATCATGCTTTATTTCTTCAATAAAATTTTGACCATATATATGTAGACAAAATAAGATTATTAAAAATTTCAGGAAAAAGCAATGAATATAATTAAATGGTATAAAATTCCTATGCTTTTAGTTTAGTAATTGTTATATCAGATACACATTTAAAATTGTATATTTTTTCAAATGTTTTATAAATCTATTGAGATAATGATGTATGTTTCTACTTAACTTACTGCTAATATTATTTATAAGGTTCTAGTGTGAAGCCATCTTCATGATTCATATTCAGGTATCATTTTAATATACTGCAAGATAGAATTTCTAACAATTTAATTAAACACTTGTCTTCATTTCATAGAGATGTCTACTTTTCTTCAGCAAACATAATATCATACCTTTTACTGTGTTAGCATCAGAGTTATGCAGTATCTCTAATAAAAACTATGCATGTATATATAACTATATATACCATATATACATATAATATCATACCACAGACACACACATGTCTATATATCCCATTTTTTATGCTCGAGAAAAAAGCTTAAATATCTTGCTTACATAATCAGTTTCATGAAAGAACTGAGAGTATTTGGAAATTATGCTTTGGAAGGGATTGTTGAAGTCAGCCATTTTCAATAATTTTTATACTTGTTATTAGAGTATATATTTTTAAGTCTAATTTGAACATTAAATTGCCACTCTCTCACCTGCATTAATTTATATTTGTGTAATACCTGTAAACATCAGGAATTCCTTTTCAAAAATCCAACAGTCTGTTTATCTTCTCTAACTTTTTGTTCCATGTATATATTTATATGTGTGCATTTTTTTGGCAGTTGTTTTTTATTTTAAAACTTTGATAAATATGTTATTATCCTAACACCAGGCTTGCAGAGTCCTTCCTTTCTTCGTTGACTGATTTTTCTGTTTTTATTTTTTATTTTACTACTTTAATTACTGTATTTTAATAGGATGTTTTCATATTTAGTCTTTCAAACCCCTTTTATTGTTCTTTTTCAACATTTTCTGGACTCATTTTGTACATATTCTTCTGTCTAATATTAGAGTTTGCTTACTAAGTTCCATTACAAATAATGTAGCTGAATTTTTGTATTCTAGATTTTCTAGAGGGGTGAATTAAAATACCTTTATAATGTTAAGTATTTTCAATCAGGAAGATGACCTATCTTTTCATTTATGCAGGGCTTGCTTGGGATCTTTATTCCCCCCCGCCCCCCCAGATTTTAAGTTTGATGGAGCTAGGTAATGAAGACCATGTCCTTACTGCCTGGACACACCATGGTGTTGACTGAACAAACAGAAAGAAGTGTGACGTAGGGAAGGTAGCAGTGACCATATGTAACTGAGGAAGAAGCACACAGTCCCTTGAGTAATTTTGCCAAGATCTCAGGCTGATCATCGGCTGAGCTGAGATCACACACTTGTCTCTGGATCCTCGATTAGTGCTCACTACCTCTGTAAACGCACAGCAAGCGCGAGCTTGTGAGAAATAATAGGACAGAAGACTTCGCATCATAAACTAAGACCTTCCCAACATCGAATTTTTTCCATCACATTTTACAAAGCCCGACTCTTCCTTCAATTGATCTGATACATCGTCACTGCAAGGGCTGATAAATAACAATCTAGCAAGCCTCAGCCCAACATGCATGTAACACTTTTGAGCAAATGCACAGCCCTTGAGGTTATAGAAGGTCACCAGCTCAACTCTGACCCAGACTGAGAACACTCATTCCCTCCTCATGGCTTTCAGGAGAAACGTCTAGAGGCAGAGGGCAGCCTGAGAGTGAGGTAGGTGGGTGGGCTAGTTTCGATTTTTTTACTTTGCTGCACAAAAGAATTTGAGAGTGAGTCCAAGGTAACAGGAGGCACAGAAATGTATTGTAAAGTGAAAGCCCACTCTGAGGGCAGAGCAGGCTGCTCAGAGGGAGAGGCAGCCCCTGGTGCCTCGAGGGGAATTCCTTTCACAGGAACTGCACATCCATCTTCATAAAATGCTGGTGAGGTCCAGGAGGTAAATGCGGACCTGTGCTTGGCGCGTATGCTCAGTGCCTGCCAGCTCCAGCACGCACCACATGTGTCATTAGTGTAGAAATTCTCCACTTAGAGGTGTGTTTTTTACTATTAATGTGAGGAAAAAGTAGTCACTTATTCCTCCATAAGCTTTTTCCACTGTAAGCTAAACCTTAAGCCCAGCTGCACATGCAGGAGCCCAGAGAGGCCCCGACCACACCCAAGGCGAGAGTTTGCAGCTAACAGCTTCTTGGGCTTTTGATACTGATTGTTTGGAGACTGGGCGGGGGGGGGGGGGAGGGGATTCCATCAGAAATAAGGGATTTTTGTTCTCTTTCAAGGGTTGTCCCCGGTGACAGGAACTTGTAACCACATGTTGGTCTGCTGGGGTCCTGGAGGACTGCTCATCTTGCAAAAGAGCCGGGCGCTCCTTCACGAGGGTGCAAGGGACGCGTGGTCCACCAGGACAGGAGCCTCAGGGCTTGCACGAGGGAACAAGTCAGTATGCCCTCCCTGCCTCAAGAGCAGAGGGTGTGGTTGGATCCCCGTTGTAACCTCTTGCTGTCTCTGCCTTTAATCTATGTTGAGCTGCACCCACAGTGATAAGAAAGAGGTAACACAGGGCTGTTTACTCGGAGCTATCGTGCGGCTGGTAGAGAAGACGGCGCCTTTCTCCAACAAGGCACCACAACACGCACATGTCATCACAGCAGGGCCTCCAGATCACGTAGCCTGTTCGCATTCCTAAATGCCTACGCTAACTGGAAACTCAATACACTGATACCCTAGGTATTACCACTCAAGTTTTATCTGCAGGATGTTCAGTAATATTGACTCATGAGTTACTCATCATCATACTAAAATTGACAAAAAGTAAGATAATGTGTTAGCAGTGTTTCTTTGCAGAATATTTAGCTTCACAAAAAAACATAAGCTGAATCATTTGACATAGTAATTAGTAGCTTATGGCACACACTGCTATATATAATGTACATATATAATTTTAAATGTATGTTTAAATGTTTTATCATAGAAATATTTGAACATCATTAAAAAAATAAATGAAAACCTCTCTCCCACCCCCTCTGAAGCACCTTTATCCCCATTTCTGTGCCCCCAAAGATAGCTACTAAAATCATTTAATTATTTCTGATATTAAATCACCATGTCCCTAAGTAATAGTTTTATGCTGCTTAATATGAGACATTATAACTAATATCCCCATGTGCTGAGGACTCAGCTACTCCCCATTTTCCCCAGTTCCTCTCCAATATATAGAAACGTTACTCTTTGTAGTATTTTCCACATTCATTATTAAGACCACATGTTATTTCTTCTTCCATTATCTACAGGTACTATCTACTGACTTTTATTTTGTAGGATGGTGATATTAATACTCTTTCATTACTAGGTGAGCTTATAAAATTATCACTAGGTAATATCACAGAGTGTTGCTCAACTTTATATATGTATAAAAGCCCTATTATATAAATTTAACAGGAAATAACAGTGTCTTAACAGATGGGAATTAACAGGATACTTTTACTCAGGGTGGGTTTTCAGATTTCACCATATCCAAATCGCCAACAAAAATGTCTGATATTTTTTGAAGCTTCCTTGTAAAACAATCATGGTTCAGTCATTATGATTATGGTGAAACATCTTTAGCCAGCACCCTCTATCAGAACAATAAACGGGATTTAAATGGAGAGCTGTTCCCAAAGATTCCTATTTTCTCTCTCTATTTCCGTGGTTCTGAACAGTTACACCAAACAGTTCTTTGTATATTAAAAACTAGGCCATCAAAATATAATGCCAATTTAAGGTACAACAATTATTTACATTACTGTTACTGGGAGGGAAAAAAATTATGTAGGAAATTAATCTTTGTGCAGCAAAGTACTCCTTAAAATAGGTTTTCAGTGCGCATGGTAATGAACTATTGCTATCTCTATGAAACAGACATCTTGAAATAACTATGTCCAAAGTTGTTTAAAATCCGTTCCTGAAAATTTCAGTTTCAGCAAGGCAAGGAAGACTGATTTCTCACTTATAACACCAAACAGCACAAGCCTATGATTTAGCTTTTCCCCCAATCCTTTGCTCAATGTAGGGAGCTCCTGAATCAGCTGTGACTTTTACATGCTTTGCTGTGACCTTCCACTGATAATCATAATCATGTTTGGCTGCCAAGGACCCATCAGCTTCATAAAGTCAGCCGCCTTCAGATTCATCTCATCGCATTAATTTTACAAGTTAAAAAGACAAGCAAGACAGACATGATGGCTTTCAGCATTATTTGCTCCCCTAAAAATATTTCCTATGAACAATAAACAAACAAATCTCCAATTTGGTGAAGCTATAAATTTTCAGGCTTCATAAAAATTAATTTAAATGGATGTGGCAGTGAGTTTGGGCTTGTAAAGATTAGGGAGACGTCTGTTGCTGTAATTGCCTGTGCGGTGCCTCTGTCACTCAGGAGTGCCCAGGCTGCAGTAACAGCGCTCATCAGAATCTAATTCTCAGATCAAATTCCCATCTTCAATATATCCTTTAATAAGGTTTCCACTCTCCATCTTTTAGCCTTAATTATTGCTCCCTGTCTCCCTTGACAACCAAATTAAAAGGTACAGCTACAACTCCATAATGGCAATCGTCATAATAACACTTCAAAAATCACAAGCTACTCCACGGCAAATCCAGGCTCACCTTGTCAAGGTTGGGTGTCTTCTGAGAACTAGATTTTCTATGGATAGCTTCAGCACTAGAAGATAAGAAATACAATTATATAATCTTTTATTGATTTTTTTTCTTTTGCTCCCCCTTAGTATTATGTACAATTACCTGGGCAGTTTTTAGAGTGTTAAAGCTGGAAGTGGAAAATTTACAAAGATTCACTCATGCGGAATGTTTTAACTCTTTGTTGAATACAGTCATTTTTGTTGAAAATTGAAGCCATGGTAGTGTGCGCGGTGAAAGACTTTCGGTTTTGACTCTGGGCTGCCTGGGTGTATGTACTGACTTCAGCTGTTGTGTGACTTTGTGAAGGTCACATGATCTGATGCATGAACCATCGTGTCTTTATTTGTGAATGTGAGTAAAGCAAACTATCATAGCAAGAACAGACTGATTCTACTTTTAATGTGTTATTTTCGATGATGGTTATAATCTTTTCTTTATGCTGTTCCTGAAATGACTTTGTGTTCAAGAGAGATATCTACAGACTCCTTGTCTTTCCTAGTGGCATGAACTTCCCACTTTAGTTTTTATTTTCTTTGTAAGCAAAGGATTGACCTCTGCTGGTTAAACCTTCGAACTCTTTTTAACCACCTGACTTGTCTTTTTATTGCTCCATGGCTCTTTCCTGACCAGCACCATCTTCCATGGGCTCCTACATTTAAGGAGGTGGTTAGTGGTGATGGCTGCTGCTGGTGGGTGGTGATGGCTGCTGCTAGTGGGTGGTGATGGCTGCTGCTAGTGGGTGGTGACGGCTGTTGCTGGTGGGCAGTGATGGCTTTTGCTGGTAGGTGTTAGTGGTTGATGGCTGTTGCTGGTGGTAGTGGTTGATGGCTGTTGCAGGTCATGGGTGGTGATGGCTGTTGCTTTTGGGTAGTGATGGTTGCTGCTGGTAGTGGTGAAGGCTGTTGCTGGTGGTGGGTGGTAGTGGTGATGGCTGTTGTTGGTGGTGGGTGGTAGAGGTGATGGCTGTTGCTGCTGGTGGGTGGTGGAGGTGATAGCTGTTGCTGCTGGTGGGTGGTAGTGGCAATGACTGTTTCTGGATGTGGGTGGTGATGGCTGTTGCTGCTGGTGGGTGGTGATGGCTATTGCTGATGGTGGGTGGTGATGGTTCTTTACAGTTAGTGGAGATATTTGCAGTTGTTGGCAAGGCTCTTATGAGCCATTTCACAGAGTAGCCTTGACTAAAACCGCACCCTCTTTCTTACTACTCAGCTCTGTTTTTATTTATCTCCATCATTTCTTCCTTAATGTCTTCTCCCTCACTTGTCCTGCCCATAGACTCTCAGTTTTGTAAAAAGAACATCTGGGCTTCTGTAAATTCAAAATAATGTGATTGCCATCTTGCATAATTTATAGAAAGCCTTTCAGCCTCAGTGAGTGGAGATGTCTGAGGAAAAACATCTGAAGCATTTCTCAGATTTTCAAAATTTTGTATAACATTTGGTGATCTATGTAATATCAGATATTCACATCCTTGCAGTCATGGCTGGGCTTGACTGAATTTTTCATTTATTGTGCAGATATTGATCATCAGAAAGGCAGCGTTACAGAGGGAGCTTCCGAGACGGTAAAGGGAGTTTTCTGGAGTCACTTTTTCGGAGAGCTAACGAAGGGGCGAGCCTAATCCAATGACGATGGATTTATTTATCCAGGAAAGATGCATGAGGAGGGGAAGGGAATTCAGTTTGGCACTAAGATAACAGATACAAACCAAATGGCTCTGTCAAATTTTATCAGGGTGGGCCACAGTAGGGATCGTATGAGCAAAAATCTTTTAAATAGCTCACCTGACACAGCAGTCAATTTGGAATAAAAAATAGCAACGTAATTGTGAATTGCGGCTGCAAAAGTCAAGGACAGCGGAAGCGAATGTGTAAGGCAGAGTTTTTGTAGATAAGGAGAGTCTGCAAGAAGGCAAGAACTCTAAACCTGGAAGCCTTTAATTACTCAGATACCAGTATTGATTGGGATAGCAACTGCCGGAAATGAGGGCCAGAGATCGGCTTGTAAAAGAAGGGCAGGGCTGTTTTCTTAAGCAGTTTATTGAACTATCTACATGGCCTCAGGCGATCCTAGCTCTAATCCCACCAAATAGGAGGAGCCTCGGGGGAGCGAAGATGTGATGAGACCTTGACTGATGAGTGGTTTCTCCTAGACAGAGATGATTTATGGTGAGAAAACACAAACAAAGGCAGGGTCAAGAAATGTCAAAGAAGATTAAAAGTTAAAGGAGAGCTTGCAAGTCACTGATTGGGAAACAATTCAAAAGTGATGGGGGCGTTTAAAAATAGCCTTGTGATGACTTGAGACCTTACAAACATAGCTCCATGATAAGTGAAGAAAACGTACTGAGTGAATGCTGAGAATATCGACCATATACTGGAGATGCTTACACAGCAGACATTTCATCTCCTTGGCCGCTTATGAATTATATTCTGTTTTCCACATGATTTACAGATGAACTTGCCGATGTCCAGGAGGGATAGGAAATTTCCTTTAAGTCATAATAGCCAAGACAGGCCAGCCCTATGTTGATTAATAAAATACAAACTGCCACCATGTTAAAAAAGCTGATTTCGCAGGAAGACTGGTAAGGCCATTTTAGATATTGATATATATTGGTTATTGGATAGTTTAAGCGACCATAGTTCAAACAAAGATTCGTTTTTATCTAGGTAACTCAAACTCTAGGATTTGCATTTTCCACAAGGTTTGTGTGTTTGAGAATCAGACTGTCATAATACCTGATAGAAAATATGAAATCAGAACCCACCGGTACTGATGTGAACCTAAAGCCTCTCTAGATTCTGGCTGAATGGGTTTGGGAAGCTGCTTAACCACCTGTGCTTCAGTTTCCTCACCTGTAATATGGATAATAACAGGGGTTCTCTATGGCACTTTGATGAGGAATTAGTAAGTTAATATTTATAAAGGACTTTTAGGAGACTGCTTGGAATATATGAAGTAGGATGCAATAAATCTTTAATAATACCAATGACTAGCCACGTGATTGCTATTTTCAAGGCTTCAAAAATAGCTTAGTGTCCAGGATGAATGTTTAATTTGCACTTACCCATTTGAAAGAAGACGTGGACTCTCTTTTTTTCAGGTAATTGAAAGGACGAATAGTTGACCAGAATTAGGAGTTCAGAGATCTGGGGACCAGTCCAAATTTTGCAATACATTTCTTGCATCAACACTGGCAAATTTTCTTTCATTTTGAGCCCAAGTTACATCAAAGGCTTTTTTGATGCTCAAATAAGATAATCTATATGCTCATTTATTTATTCAACTACGTTGATAATTTATAAATACATTGCAAGGTACATGTACCAAGTATGTTCTTAAGAGCCACTGTGAATATCTGTACATCTATCTATCTACCTACTCACCTATGTAGCTACTGAATTAAATACATACGAAAAAGAAAAAATATTTTGTATATGTGCATTATCATAAGTATTCAAAAGGTGTGAAATCTCTATGAAATTTAAACTGTGAACTAAAATAATTATGAAATTGTCAATATAAACTTACAGGTGTAACAAATAACTCCTTAGCATCTATGAATACACCCACTGATAAAATACAAGCGTATATCACTTACACCCATATTTAATAGTTTATTTTGATTCAAACAAGGGAAGATTTTCTATAACTAGAGTGCTTGTGCAATATTCTGGAATGAGGTACATCTCTGGTTGTCCAGACATCTTTATCGACCCTGGACGTTAGAGGAGGCCCAGGCTGCTGAGGACCTATCAGAACGTTGTTCTGATCATTACATAGCCCTTCCAGACCATGTGCCCAGAGATTCACAATCCCCTGATCCGGGATGGGGGTCGAGGTCTCCATTTGAAGGAAATCTGGACGTGACTCTGCTAGGATGTGAATGGGGCTAACGCTCTGGTGACCTTTTCTGACAACAGGTGCATCCAAGGGTCTGGGAGAAGACCAGGCACACACACACGGTCGAATGTCTTTGTGAACTCTGCAAACGTAGGATGTTTCAGTTCTTACTAAAGACCTTCCTTTGGCCATGACTTTCCCACCATCACACTTCCCTTTGTAATGGACATGGCTGTTTGGGAGAATCGGTTATGGGAAACTGACTTGGTAATAAATTTGGTTTTTTTTGAGTGAGACATTGGTCTGTGACTTATCCGTGGTCACTTCTGAGTTCAGTTTGGTGAAGCCGCTTCCTGCCGCGTATAGGGATAGTTTCTACCTATAGGGATGGTTCTGGCCCGTTCTTCTCTAGGTTGATTCACAGCACCAGGACCCTGGCAGCACCCACGTGTTACCGGTGGCAGAGACCTGAGTTACCAGCTCAAATCCCAACGGGTTCGTAGCAACTTCAGCCCTTGCCTCCTCAGAAAAAAACAATTTTACTAATTTGACTGACGGGCACAAAGCAGGAAAAGAGACCGAGGCAAGTTCTAGGGCAGGAATGGAAGTTTACCTCAAGAGGCCTTAGAACAGGAAAGAACGAAAGGTGCCCTTGGAAGAGACCCAAGCAGGCACATGAAGGTTAAAGAGGGAAGGTCAAGTGTCCGGTTTAACCGTGATCCTAAGATTTTGATAGGCTCCTCGCTTTCCCATGATTCTTCCTTCAGGGTGCACTGTCCGCATGCGCAGAGACCCCACCTTGCTCTGGGAAATGCGCATGCGCAGTGTGCTTAGGGACGGGCGCACAGGTCCAGCCGAGGCTTTCTTCCCGTTTCCGGTGCTGTGTACCCGGAAGATCCTGGATCTCCATTTTTGTCTCTTAGTAGGCGTCCCCAGAAAGTTTCTTCTCCCTGGGGCCCGCAGTGAACATTTTGATGTTAACGGGTGTGGACCATCAGGAAAGGGCGCCACCCTGGCACTGCCGGATTATCACCCTCAGAGAAGCAAAGCAATTGCCGAACCATCTCCCGATATTTCTTGTGGGTGGGGGAGAGCCTTCTCCTGCCCGGCTCAGCCAGTCCAATCACCTGTCACACATGTGCGGAGCTCAGTGGGTTTCCATGCTGGCGCACAGGGAAGAAAACACGTGGAGGATGCAGAGAAAACCGCGTTAGAAATGTGCAGAGCCGGGACAGGTAGGTGGAAAATACATTCAAACCTCATGGGTCTACAGTGGACATTTGCTGGAGGGGTTTTTGCTTGTTGCTTTTTAAATTTTGTTTTTCAACATTGATAGTAGTCCTGGATTATTTGCAGGACATGACCAATACCACATCTATATTATATGGAAAACAATTTATTTTTACCTATTACTAACAATAATAAGTGTGTTAGAAAAGTGGACATGCACTTTCTACTCTCCCTGTAGAAAGTGACGTTACAAATCAAAAAGAGATGAAAAAGTATGAGCCAAAAAACATAGGAAAGATGTGTTAGTGAGATATTTCAGACAATTGATAGAAATACTATAATATGTTATGGATTTTATAATTTTATGGTATGATTTCATTTCTAACACTAAATAGCTACCTTCCTAAATAATTTATATTCACAATTTTTTTCCTTTTTCTTAAAGAAAATCTCTAATTTATAATGTTCAGTCACTATAAAAACTGAAATCCACCCCTGAAGAAAATCCAGATGATTTTAAAGCACGTGAGGTATGACTATTTGAAAAAGATGCTACAGAAAAGGGGTCAGCAAAGTATGGCCTACAGAACAAAGCTAGCCCACTGCCTACATTTATAAAAAAAATTTTAATTGGAACACAGCTGTGCCCATTCATTTTCATATGGGCTACCAACGCTACAGAGTTGAACCAGTGCAGACCTTAGGGTCTCAAAGCCTAAGCTGTTTACTCTTTTGCCCTTCACAGAAAACAAAACAAACAAAAACAACAACAACAACAAAAGACACTGCTATAGAGTGTGACTGGATCAATATCTACATATGGTACTTCGGATCTATAAGGTCGCAGTTTGGGGGTCTACTGTTAATGTTTTAAAATAACACATATTTTACATTAACTGTGCCTGATTATTTGATAATAAATATCTGGAAAAACAGGAAACAATTACAGAAGACATAATTAGGGTAAATAAGTCAATCTTCATAGTAAAATAAAATGTTGCAATTTTTTCTCCATGAGCTTATTTGCTGAGATTCCTGCAAGCTTTAATGCAGTTAATTTGTCTCATGCCTCCTTATTGTATAAAAATTAGTTCTTCTGATTTCTAATTCATACAGACTTACTTTCTCATTCAATAAAAATGTTTTTATAGATTGAAATTAATTTTGTGTTTTTAAAAGTAAGATCATTGAGTTAATCATAAATATTTATCCAACAAATCTATTTCTTAGATTTATCTATCATGATAAAATCTCAGAGATCTTGCCCAAGGATCTGCTTCTCTTTACACAGGACTGTTTTCCTTTGTGTGATATCAACATATAATAAAACGTATATATGTTGAATTTTAAATACTTAATTTTAATAATTTAAATATTTCTAACTTTTACATTTCCCACCCAAATTCCTTAAGAGTTTGTTGAGGTAAAGTATTTCTAAATGAAAGAGTATACCTTTAAACGGAGGAAGCACGTTGGAAACATATGACACATTTGGCATAGTCTGAGAACACAAGTGCCGTTGCCGTAAAAGTAATTTTTCTTTGTTTTTGCCCTTGAAATTAGAGGAAAAAAATACGTCCAAAATGTGTTTCTAATTGCTATGTGGCTTAACTTTTTTTTTCCTCATCAAATTTTGTTTGCATAAAGGGTCTTTCCTCTCTGACAGAGACAGCTTTTATACTTGATTGATGTTATAGTGAAGTTGTCATTAGAACTGAAAAATTAGCCCTGCTGTGAAAGGTAAAGAAGCACAGATGAGAGGGCAAAATATTTTTCTGCATCACTTTGAGGTCTGGTGAAATGAAAAGCAGTATTTTCACAGAAACCATCTTCTCCCAGTCATAGAACAAAGGATACCTTTGCTGATGGACAAGCCAAGCTTCAGTCTGGATTTCACTCCCAAGACTGTGTGAGGAGGATGGCTTCGCAAAGCTCTGATCACTACCATCTCTGTGTGGCATGAAGCTCTTAGCATGATAACATCTCTAATATCCTTAGGGAGTTCACAGAAGGGGGGTGTAGCCTCAAAAGGAAAACAGTCGTGTGTAAAGAGAAGCAGATCCAGTCGTGTAAAGAGAGGCAGATCCTTGGGCGAGGTCTCTGTTCTGAGCTGCAACCACAGGTTTTTCTCCTGAAGTTGGGGCCAAACACCTCTGACTCTTATCTCAGTGAATCCACAACAAAATAATTTCCTTACTTCGGGCATGAGATAAAAATAAATCACATTCTAGGATAGTGTGGAAATTCAATGAAGATCAAAGATATGTCCTTTCTCCAACAATACTTTAAATTCTCACAATATCTTTGGGATTTTATTTTCTTGTGAGATCTGATTCCAAGAATACTATTTGGCATTTACATTAAGAATGCACATTTAATAAATAATGTGATAATGAATATAAGGGTGGGTCTGTATACACATACGATTAAAAAGGATTATGCTAGGTCTCAATGAAGGAGGAAAAAGGAAGGTTCAAGGTTAAGAATTCACTGAGAAACAGGGTGTTTGGAGATTTCTGAAACGTTTTACATAAAGTGCTGTTAAGAATATTTCATGTAAAAGTAGGTTATGTCTGTCAGCCCTTTTGTTACAGGGAGGGGGTCTGGATCTATACCCCAAGAGATGGTTCTTAGATCTTGTGCAAGAAAGAATTCAGGGCAACCCCGTAAAGTGAAAGCAAGTTTATTAATAAGGTAAAGGAATGAAAGAATGGCTGCTCCATGGAGCAGCCCCAAGGGCTGCTGGTTGCCCATTTTTATGATTATTTATTGATAATATGCTGAACAAGGGGTGGATTATTCATGCCTCCCCTCTTTAGACCATGTAGGGTAACTTCCTGATGTTACCATAGCATTTGTAAACTATCATGGGGCTAACAAGAGTGTAACAGTGAAGACAACCAGAGGTCACTCTTGTTACCATCTTGGTTTGGGTGGGTTAGAGCTGGCTTCTTTTCTTTACTGCAACCGGTTTTATCAGCAAGGTCTTTATGATCTGTATCTTGTGCTGACCTCCTATCTTATCCTATAACTTAGAATGCCTTAACCATCTGGGAATGTAGCCCAGTAGGTCTCAGCCTTATTTTACCCAGTCCATATTCAAGGTGGAATTGCCCTGATTCACATGCCTCTGACAGTTTTATAGCAGAAAACCATATCTGTGAATCAACCTAGGAAGTCTCACTCAAAATGCTATTGCTGAAAGAAACAATATAACAAGACCATGATATGAAGCACATATGAAGTGTCAATAAGTCAATTACAGATCTTGGGGGAAGATCTTAAAAAACTGCATGTTGAAATGTAAATGCAGTTGTGTTTGTTTTTTTTTTTTTGATAAATGGCACATAAATGTTTGACAGTGATCATATAAATAATGAGAAAACATTGAGAGAATAGCTTCAGATAGTGTTACAAAATTATAAAATCCAAGATCCATAAAGAAATTTACAAGAAACAAACTGCCACATTAATGGTGGTTAAAATATTGCCAGGCCTCTGGGCCCAAGCCTGCACATATACATCCAGATGGCCTGAAGTAACTGAAGAATGACAAAATAAGTGAAAATGGCTGGTTTCTGCCTTAACTGATGATGTTACCTTGTGAAATTCCTTCTCCTGGCTCAGAAGCTCCCCAACTGAGCATCTTGTGACCCCCACCCGTGTCCCCCAGAGAACAACCCCCTTTGACTGTAATTTTCCACTACCCACCTAAATCCTATAAAACGGCCCCACCCCTACCTCCCTTTGCTGACTCTTTTTGGACTCAGCCTGCCTGCGCCCAGGTGATTAAAAAGCTTTATTGTTCACACAAAGCCTGTTTGGTGGTCTCTTCACATGGACGCTCGTGAAAAATACTGTCTTTTATTTTTTTTTCATACGTTTGTAGATATGATTTTTTCTACTTTTTATTGACTCCAAATGCTCTATTTTTCTTATCGTCAAGAGCAGCCAGCCAGGCATAGTGGTTCATGCCCGTAATCCCAGCACTTTGAGAGGCCAAGGTGGGTGGATCATCTGAGGTCAGGAGTTCGAGACTAGACTGGCCAACATGGTGAAATCTCTACTAAAAATATTAAAAAATTGTCACATGAGTAGAGTGCAAAAATTTTCTCCCATTCTGTAGGTTGCCTGTTCACTCTGATGGTAGTTTCTTTTGCTGTGCAGAAGCTCTTTAGTTTAATTAGATCCCATTTGTCAATTTTGGCTTTCATGCTAATATCCAGAACCTACAAAGGACTCAAACAAATTTACAAGAAAAAAACACAAACAATCCCATCAAAAAGTGGGCAAAGGATATGAACGGACACTTCTCAAAAGAAGACATTTATGCAGCCAACAGACACGTGAAAAAATGCTCACAATCACTAGCCATAAGAGAAATGCAAATCAAAACCACAATGAGATACCATCTCACACCAGTTACAATGGCAGTCATTAAAAAGTCAGGAAGCAACAGGTGCTGGAGAGGATGTGGAGAAATAGGAACACTTTTACACTGTTGGTGGGATTGTAAACTAGTTCAACCATTATGGAAAACTGTATGGCAATTCCTCAAGGATCTAGAACTAGAAATACCATTTGACCCAGCCATCCCATTACTGGGTATATACCCAAAGGATTATAAATCATGCTGCTATAAAGACACATACACACGTATGTTTATTGCGGCACTACTCACAATAGCAAAGACTTGGAACCAACCCAAATATCCATCAATGACAGACTGGATTAAGGAAATGTGGCACACATACACCATGGAATAATATGCAGCCATAAAAAAGGATGAATTCATGTTCTTTGTAGGGACATGGAGGCAGCTGGGAACCATCATTCTCAGCAAACTATCCCAAGAACAGAAAACCAAACACTACATGTTCTCACTCGTAGGTGGGAATTGAACAATAAGAACACTTGGACACAGGAAGGGGAACATCACACACCGGGGCCTGTTGTGGGGTGGGGAAAGTGGGGAGGGATAGCATTAGGAGATATACCTAATTTAAATGATAAGTTGATGGGTGCAGCACACCAACATCGCACGTGTATACATACATAACAAACCTGCACGTTGTGCACAAGTACCCTAGAACATAAAGTATAATTAAAAATAAGTAAATGAAAAAAGAAAAAAATAATAAAAAACTAGCTGCGCATGGTGGCACACGACTGTAATCCCAGGTACTTGGGAGGCAGAGGCAGGAGAATCACTTGAACCCAGGAGGTGGAGGTTGCAGTGAGCTGAGATCGTGACATTGCATTCCAGTCTGAGCAAAAAGAGCAAAACTACGTCTCAAAAAATAAAAGAAAGAAAAAGAAAAAAATCAAGTAGCTTTGGACCCTGAAGCAAGTAAAATATTGATTAGCCATTGCCAAAGTTTCAGTGTTACTAACATTGTATTTGCACTTAAAGCCCTATTGTGCTCCAAGGAGCACTGTATTTTATACCGTTTGATAGAATCCATAATATATTTATTTGCTTCTGCAAAATATAATAGGGAAAGTTGGCTAGAAACAAAACCTAATGTTATTTTTTTCAGTATACATTAGCTATTGTTGATTACTTCACTCATCATTAGTTCTTAAGTGCCAAATCTGCCTGCGTTTATGCTACAAGAAGAGATATAAATCCTTTTACGACAGGGATGACACTGAAAATTAGGGTAATGGCAACAAAAGCTAACGTTTATTGAGTGCTTGTTATGTGTCAGACACAATTCCAGGTGTTTTCTCCTGTTCTAATCCATTTAAAAGTACATACCAACAACTTCATGAGGTACAGACTGTAAAGCAAAAATAAAATTGTTAGTCCCCCATGGACTGAATGGTCCCGCCCTCTTGGCCAAAGGAATTGCAAAGAGACCTGAAAAGGAGTTCAGGCCATGCCAGGAAGGGAGAGGCAGACATGCCTCATTATACCCTTCTCCCTCTGGAATTCAGGCACAACTGACCAGCATTCACATTAAAACAGAGATCTCAAGACTGACAAAGCAGGCTCCTTGTAGCAGTAAGACACCAAATCCCAACCTGACTCTGGTATAGCATCACATGACACATCGCAGACCCTGAAGCAAATCCAAGCATTTTACCTCAAAATATATTTATTTGACAATTTTGGAATGGCCTGCAAAGCCATCTCTTGTGGGTGAAATTTGCAGTCTGTAAAAAGCGCGAGTAAACGTGCAAGTGTAAAAAGAATGCGGGTCCTTTACTAGGTCTTTTCCAGAGAGCCGAAGCCTTTTAAGGTCCAATAAGAGACACTTACCTTCTATTCTCTCTGAAGCTTGTTACCTGGAGGCTTCATCTACATGACAAGAGCCTGGGCTTCCACCACCCCCACCCCCTTATCTTAACTCAAGCATTTCTTTATGCTGACTTTAACTCTCTAAGCAGGGCTTAACTCTTTCAACCAATTGCCCATCAGAAAATCTTTCAATCTACCTAGAGCCTGGAGGCTCCCTGCTTCGAAGCGTCCTGCCTTTCCAGGCTGAACCAATGTGTATCTTACGTGTATTGATCTATGTCTTTGCCCGTAATGCCTGTCCGTTAACATGTGTAAAACCAATCTATAACCCAAATACCCGGGGCACATATTCTTCTGACCTCCTGAAGCTGTGTCCCAGGCCATGTTTCTCTAATCCGACTCAGAATAAACCTCTTCAAATATTTTACAGAGTTTGGCTTTTTTCATGAACAGGGCTATTTTTATTCCAGTTTATAAATAAGGAATTTGAAGTAGGAATTATATATCAGATATTGCCTTACAAAAATGTCACTACCATGTGAATCTTCATCTTTCTAGACCAACCTGGGCAACATGGTGAAACCCCATCTGTATTAAAAAATATACAAATCAGCTGCGTGGTGGTGCGCACCTGTGGTTCCAGCTACTTGGGACGCTAAGGTGGGAGAATGATCTGAGCCTGGGAGGTCCCAAGCCTGGGGAGGTCGAGGCTGCAGTGAGCCGAGATTGTGCCACTGCACTCCACCTTGTGTCATAGCCAGACCCTGTCTCAAAAACAAAGAGATAGATATATAGATAGTGTCAGGCCTCTGAGCCAAAGCTAAGCCATCATACCCCTGTGACCTGCACTTACACATCCAGATGGCCGGTTCCTGCCTTAACTGATCACGTTCCACCACAAAAGAAGTGAAAATGGCCTGTTTCTGCCTTAACTGATGACATTACCTTGTGAAATTCCTTCTCCTGGATCATCCTGGCTCAAAAGCTCCCCCACTGAGCACCTTGTGACCACCACCCCTGCCCGCCAGAGAGCAACCTCCTTTGTGATTTTCCACTACCCACCCAAATCCTATGAAACAGCCCCACCCCTCTCTCCCTTCCTGTCTCTCTTTTCAGACTCAGCCTGCCTGCATCCAGGTGATTAAAAAGCTTTGTTGCTCACACAAAGCCTGTTTGGTGGTCTCTTCACAGGGACGTGCATGACAGATAGATAGATAGGTAGATAGATAGATAGATAGATAGATAGATAGATAGATAGATAGATAGATAAACAGAATAAAACCCAATGCATTATCACAAACACAGCACCACACAAGTCAGGAAACCCAACGTGCTAGCACTCCACTCTAGAACCTCTTCGAGGGCTCACTCCCAATCTCTTCTCTCCTGACTTTTATGAAAATTACTGACTTTTCCTTGTAATATTACACTCTCACATTTGTTCCTCAACACTGGAGTTTCATTTTTTTCTATTTATTTTTCTTTCATAAAGGCAGAATTCTAGGTGTTCTTTATTTTTGTGAGAATCACTTATTTTGTTGCATGAGTGATATTTTATTTGTTATGATTCCTGTACCACACTGAATGAATGTACCACAATGTATTTATCTGTAACCACTGTTGAGGTAATTTTTCCAGTTTATGGCTTGAATAAAAAATACTGTCTTAAGCACTCTTATTGTTATGCCCAAACCCTCTATTCCCCAAAGAAGACCACCAGAGTCCAGAGTCAAAGCCAAGCGGCAAGGATCTTTACGACAAGTTCGAACTTGGTCCCTCCATTACACAGCATACAAGAGGGCCCCGAACAATGCGAGTGTTTGCTTTTTATAGCCCGAAAGTTACAGGGGAACAAAGGAATTCTTTTTGGTTCCCGCGCTTTCAGTAAAACTTTGAATGGCTGCCTCCTTATCGGAGACTTTTCCAGGTGGTGTTTGTACTGGGCTCAGGAAGTTTGAGAGATATATGGCGATATGTGGTGGGATGGGAGGATGGGATGTGTTTGTACTGGGCTCAGGAAGTTTGAGAGATATATAGCGATATGTGGTGGGATGGGAGGATGGGATGTGTTTGTATTGGGCTTGTTTGTTTTGAGCCCGGGGCTGAGGAATGTGCCCGGCTCCTCTCATTATACGTATATCTTCAGGCATATGTGAACATATTTCTGTTGGGAAATATATTTGAAAATAGTACTTCTGAGTCTTAGAACATGAATTTATTCACATTTAGTAAATTATGCAAATTTCAGGAGTGCTTGTAAATGTTTCACATTGCATATTTTCTGGATGTAAAGCCATTGTCAGTTATATATTTTGTAATTTTTTTTTTTTTTTTTTTTTTTAAGATGGAGTTTCACTCTTGCCCAGCCTGGAGTGCAATGGTGTGATCTCAGCTCATTGCAACTTCTGCCTCCCGGATTCAAGCGATCCTTCTGCCTTAGCCTCTTGAGTAGCTGAAATTACAGGCCCCTGCCACCACACCCTGCTAATTTTTTGTATTTTTAGTAGAGACGGGGTTTCATCGTGTTGGTCAGCCTGGTCTCAAACTTCTGACCCCAGGTGATCCTCCTGCCTCAGCCTCCCAAAGTGCTGGGATTACAGTCATGAGCCACCGCACCCGGCCTATAAATATATTTCACCTGCTGTGGTGTGCCTTTTTAGTCTATCCATTTTTCCTTTGATAAATAAAAGTTCTTAATTGTAGCTTTTTTTTTTTTTCCGGCATTTTCACTTACAGTTAATGCTTTTAAGTCCTACTCAGGGAGACTTTTTTTTTTTTTAATCAAAAATGAAAATATTTTAGAATCTAAAAGATAGGCCGGGCGCGGTGGCTCAGTCTGTAATCCCAGCACTTTGGGAGGTACGGGAGATTTGGCGATCACAGAGGTCAGGAGATCAGAGACTATCCTGCTAACACATGGGAAACCTCTGCTCTTACTAAAAATACAAAAACTAGGCCGGGCGAGTGGTGGCTGGTTTGTAGTCCCAGCCAGCCTGGGAGGCTGAGGTAGTGAGAAAGGCATAAACCTGGGAGAGTTGCAGTGAGCTGGAGATCCGCCACTGTGCCTCCAGCCCAGGATAAGATGGACTCCCTGCCTCAAAAAGAACTAAAGAGATGACCTATCTTCTTATTTACATCTAGGTACTTCTGTATTTACATGATGTGCAGGGAAGCTATGTTTTAGGGATTGCAAGTGGTATGTGGGGTGTGTGGCAGCATAGTAGTATATGCTTATATAGCATATATGTATTACATATACATATACACACACACATAAACAATGTAAACAGATATACTATGAATATAATTAATCAACCACAAGCTCTGCCATTAAAAGGCCAAGTACTTTTAGGAACCTCTGAATGGGAACTTCATGTAAAGTCAGTTTTATTATAGACGCTGCCAGCAATAATGTAACTGAACGAAGCATCA